>NC_090021.1:134316476-134617443 GCF_037176765.1 Anolis sagrei | reverse complement strand
CACATGCTCCTGCTTAGAAGAGGCCTATGGAAAGAAATTAAAATTAAATCACAACCTCAAATTCCAAAGCTCATCTGTCAAAGCTTTTAAGAACATTCCAGCTGATAATTGGAAAACTGATGCTTCTGCAGCTATTGTAGCCAGGAGCATTCAAAACCCAACATGAAAGGGCTGGATGAGCTTTGCTATCTATGCAATGATGCCATGCTCTGGTATCTCCCTTCGTGGTAATAAACTGCCCATCCTTTTTAATCTGGTTCACTGGTTTTGATTTGGATCCCTAATACCACCAACAGTACACTAGACTTTGTCCATTGTCTACTGTAAGTCCATTGGCCTTACATGACCAAACTAACTAAATTATAGAGACATCCAGTGGAGATGCTAAGGTGTGTTCAGACAGCAGGATTGGATACATGATTATATATATATGACAATACACATATGAAAATTGCATAGATTTAGTTAAAAAGTTCCAACATTAGTTACTTGGCATTAACAATCTAGTCAGACTATGAAACAAATATAATTAATCTTCAGTCTTTATCCTGCCTTTTTTTTCCAGGGAAATCAGGACAGGTGCATGTTCCCTCCTAACTCCCTCTTGCAAATCACCATAAAAACCTTGCAAAGGACGTTACATGTAGAAATGTTGGTTACCCTAAGGCAACTTTTGGGTTGGGTTGTTGTAGGTTCTTTCTCCCACCCTGGACTTTCCACAGATATAAATCCAATTCTCCCAGTTTCCAACAGACCTCACAATCTCTGAGGATGCCTGCCATAGATGCAAGTGAAATGTCAGGAGAAAATGCTTCTAGAACATGGCCATACAGCCCGAAAAACCTACAACTCAGGGATTCTGGTCATGAAAGCCTTTGACAATACAACTTTTGGGTTCTATGGGCATTTCAATTTGAGTCTGCCTGGCTAAATTCATCATGGTAGCCACTATTTCTACCTGCCAGTGCACTAGTTGGGGGTCTCATTTTGAGACCTTTTGCAAGATAGCTGCCTGGAAGACTTGAAAGCTAAGCAACTTAGGAAGGAAGCATTGACCTCCCTTGTAGGATCGATCCACTCCCGCAGGAAAGAAAAGTCATTTCTCAAAATCTCATATTTTGGTTTCCAGAAGATCAAAAACCAACCATGGCTTTTCAACATTTGTCCAACTGGTACACCCAATTATAACTTGAGAGTATGGGGAAGGTCTTCAATCATCACTGGCAAATTTCATTAATAATTTTCTTTAAAGATCTCATTACAAAACATCTGCAAAACATGGGGAAATAAAGGCTGCACATACACTGCCTTTTAACGCAGAGCAGAAATCACATTAGCCAATGCGATTTAACCAAGGATAAGCTAAGTTATCCATCTTGACCCCACATTTTTTTAAAAAAAACATGAGGAGAGGTCTGAACCATCTAGGAAGATCCTGACCCTGATCCTGTTTCAGCAATAGATACTGTCATCTTGGATCCCCATCTTGGATCCAGGATTATATTTCCATAGCCATCCCACACTCCCCAAACTTAGGCAACCTGGGGAAGTGGAATGGCACTGCCTTTCTGCTGCTCAGTATCTACACCCACCCACCCCCCTTTCCCAACAGAAAAGCATCCTTTACCAGTGCTGCCTGCTCTTTACTTCCTGATTCTTCATCATTCAGTGTGCAAAGCAGCTTTGAAAAAGGGGAGAGGACTTACTGCTCCCAGGCTCCGTTGTTTCCTAAAGGACTCAGGATCAGGAAGTATAGATCCTGCAGAAATGCAAAGGATGATTTCCGGCACAGCTGAGCTGTCTGGCCAGTGTCCTGTCATGGAGGCAGCTTAGGGCTGACCAGTATAGACACATTTCCAGATGTATTTTGTCCTTGTGTGGACACTGGCCATGGATCCATGACTTGTAAACACAAACATGTTTATATGCAAATCAGAGAGTCCCATGCTTGTCTCCCACTAGCAGCTGTGTTTCTGGGGCTTTTTTGTGCTGTATCTCTGCACAGTATTGAGTAGAAAAGCTTAGTCATGAGACTAGAATTATTGGAGCAAAGCTATATTGAAAGTTTCTGGCTTCTGTGCTTGACTACAATGACAACAATTTTGCAACCCTTAATCCTTTCTCAGTTATTAAATCTTGTTTGAAACACCCAACAAGCAATGCAAAATTGCCTTCTGCCCTTGCATATTTGTATTTTGCAATAAGCAAGTATATTGTTTTTATATGTGCTAATAAGGTCCAGTTTTGTGCTTTTAGGGGGCTGTCTGTCTGTTTTAAATATCACCATACTGATACACAGAATGACTGCTGAAGAAGGGTAGTTAAGCTTCCACATATAGGTTGGGTAGTTCAACTGCCTAAAATGGAAGACTTGGGACCTGCCATGAAGACCAATAATGGTGTACATCTGTTGCTCTGAAATCTCTTCTTGTATGTACAGGATGTTCAACTTTATACAGTAATGTAGCATCCTGACGGTGTTTACAAAAATTGCTGTTCCATTGTTTGTTTTTTTGGATGGCCGAGTGACAGAAATCAGAAACCATTGGAATTCTTGTTTATAATATCATGGACAGAGAGGATAACACTACAACTCCATTTATAGCAAGCTGTGATAACTCCTTGAACAGCACCCGTTGAGAACAGAACTAATGCTTCACTTGCCATGTCATGTATTCTGTCATTATCATCAAAACAAAGAAAGTACACTAAGGATAGAAACCTGAGTCTAAATGCAAGAGCAATCCTTGATGTCTCACCAAGGATTGGGAAGACAGACAAATATTTGAAAGAGATGTTCATTCAAATACACGCAAAGATGGATTTGATCAAAATGTCATATGATCATAAGGATTTGTTGCTAATTTCATTCTTGAGAGGAACCAGTAATTTTAGTTGCAAGAAAGCCTTGGAAATTACACACCAGGATTCAATAGAAATTTTACTTGCGTTTGTTTGTGCTATCTCCCTAGCACTTTTTTTCTGCACAGAAAGTAGCAGTCCTGATATTTCTGAACAGAAATAATTTTGTGCAGAAAATGCAATACTTAGGGACTTATTTTGTGCACAATACATATTTTTGCACACACAAAAACATGTACAAACCTTTTGCAGAACAAGTCCCAAATGGATAAAGGCTCTTTTTGGCCCAGAATTCTACTAATCAGGGTTTCCTGTTGTGTAAGGAACATTTTTTTCAACATATTCAACTATTGTTTACATTTTATGAGACACACAGAAAACCACAAGGGCTCTAGAGATAGATACTGATGGGCCTACTGAAGTCATCTTGAATCATTTGAACTATTATGGGGTGTTCTTTGGGACCTTTCACACTGAATGGTTAAAGTACTATGGTTCCATTTTAAATGCCTATGGGATTTGCAGTTTACGGAGGGACATTTCGAATTATCAGCCAGAATGCCTTTCTCTGGTGCCTCGCCAAACTGCAAATCCCAGGACTCCATAAGATGCATCCACAGGAGCTAAAATGGAAACAGGGCATCATAAGTGTGCAGTGGGAATGGGCCCTTACTTTCTGATCATGAGACATTGTGATCTAGGTTTGTATGGGATGACCAATGAATTTTGTTTCAGTGTCCAAGGCTTTTTGGTTCCTTCCTGCTTTGTCAATTAAGACAATGGATTAGAAGAATGAATTAATTGCTTCATTTTGTGCTTTTTCTGATAATAATAATAATAATAATACCACCAGATTGGTCTGTGACACATAGCATCAGATATTGAAGGCAGCAATACAGCAGAGCCTGAAAAAGTCATAATTTCAAAGAACCACAACTCCCTGAATCCCCTCCACTATGCAGTCAAAAATAATATCATCTATAATAACTGGGACTCTACAACAGAAACATGCAACTTTTCCCTTCAAGATAATTTGGTTATCTCCTCCTAATCAGTTTGGGGAATAGTGAAGGAGTATGAGACTTGTAGTCCTATTCCCCCCACCCCCCCCCCAAAAAAAAACCTGGAAAGAACCAGATTGACTGCCCTACATCTACACTTTGCATTTTGTATTTTGCTGCTTTCATTGAAAACATATGCCCTCCATCACACCAAATAAAGCCCAGAAGGACTGTAGCTGAAGGATGCAAATACATGCAAAGCTATCTCTAGCTTCAGAATGCACTGAATATTAACATCAGATGCTAATAACTCCCTGCTTTGGTTTAGAAATATTTTTGCATCATTGTGAATACTAGTTCATTTCATATGTGCTTATGTTGTCTTCAGCAATATTTGCACACAAGAATATCACCTTTTGTGATACACTTCCTAAGTGCTAGCACTTCACCATTTCTTGAGAAACAATCTGTTCAAGCAACACATTCTTTATAAGGTTATCAGTCCTGGCTGCACAATATTCTTTTCCTACACTAGGAAAAAACTAAACCACCACGTACAGCCTATCTAGCCTTAAGCCTCATCTAAACAGTAAAGAATGTGCTACACCATTAGAGCAAAGAATGCCCTAATATGGCAGAGAGTTAAATACCCTGAGAATTAAGTGCTCTTTATCAAAGCTGTGCTAATATTAGAAGGAAACAGTAAAGAAAGAGATTCAACTCATTTTCCTGTACCATTCTGGAAAGATGTTGCGTTATAAACATCATCAAGATCTTGAATACTGGAGGCATCTGTTGAATCTTGATCGTTGGCTACAATTCCTACAGAAGAAAGGCTAGAAATAAAGGAGTGCATCCTTTTTGCATAAATATCCCTAATGTTAAAATAAGGGAGCTCATTGGTCTTCTCCTTGGCGTCATCGTTGCAAGGGTCCACCTCTATATCCTTCTGCTTCTGGTAGTATTTTGAAAATTTGTTGAAAATGATGGTGATGGGAAGCGATACCACCAGGATCCCACAGATAATGCAGGTTGTGCCAAGAATCTTTCCCGCAAAAGTGACAGGGAAGGTGTCCCCATAGCCAACAGTAGTCATACTGATTGTGGCCCACCACCAGCAGATTGGGATGCTCTGCAACTCCGACGTATCGTCATCTTTTTCCACCGAGTAGACCAAAACGGAAAAAATAGAAATCCCAACAGCCAGGAACAAAAGCAGAAGTCCAACCTCATGGTAGCTGTGCCTTAACGTTGCACCCAAAGAGCGAAGTCCAACGGAGTGCCTCGCGAGCTTCAATATACGGAATATCCTCATTAACCGTAGGATCTGAACCACCTTCCCCATGTTTTCAATGTCTTCACTCTCTTCGTCCTTTGTGTTCACAGCCAAAGTGGCATAGAAAGGAATGATGGAGACAAAGTCGATAATGTTCAGAGGGTTCTTCCAGAACTTTTTTTGACTTGGCGCAGCAGCCGACCTGATCATCAGCTCAGAGGTGAACCAGACGATGCATATGATCTCCACAACTTCCAGAATAGGATTTTCGATCTCTCTTTCTCTGGCATCCAGTTTTTGGAATTCCGGCATGCTGTGGATACACATGGTCACAATGGATGCAAGGACCACGCTCAAAGAAGAAACAGCAATCAGTTTGGCTGACAAACAAGATGCAGGATTCTCCATTGTGACCCATATTTTCTTGCGCAAGTCCCCAAGACACTGTTTATCAAACTTCTCAAGCTCTTTCTCAAATATGGATGACTCTTCCTCAGAAGAGTCCAGGCTTCCTGCATTGCTTTTATTCTCCCAGTCTTTATCTGGGCCTTCTTCTTTCCGTTCTTGGTACCTGTTGCTGCAGCAAGAATCAATGAAGAGTTCATTGATCCCCCAGTATTCGATTTCCTGACAAAAAGAGAACACACAAAGCTCTTCCATAACATGGAGCTTACCCGTGTAATAGAAATTCAGCACATATCTGAACAAAGAAGGGTTTCGGTCAAAATAATATTCTTTGTCTGCAACGCTGTAATCATCACAAAGTTCCAGAATAGCTTCTTCTGAATGGCATTTGAGCAACTTCCCAAGTCTTGTATGAGGAAATCTGAGTAAGGTACTTTGGCCAATGGACTGCTTGAAACCACCTACATTCAAGTTGACAAGCTCTTCATCTTGTCCTGGTCTGTGGAAAAATTCACCATACACCATTTTGAACACTGCAAGGTCTGTGGCCTGCTTGCGAGGCACATAATATTCCACGGCACCTAAAAAGCAATCGAAGATATACTTAGGTAATTCAATCCATCCTTGTTCTCACTGCAATTACTTTTGATCTTTACTCACTGTGAGAGGTTTTATTAAAAAAAGGATGAAATAAAAATGTCACGTACAGAGCTAAAACATTCTCAGCAAGACAAAATTAAATTACTTACAGAGTTTATTAAATCAAACTTTGCAATCCTGAATATAACACAGCCTGGTTTACAACTCTCTCACTTCATTACCCCATCCATCCCAGAATTGGGAAAAGATACTTAATTCATTAAGCTTGTCCTGTAGTTGAATCGTATTCAAATTAATTTTCATTCTTCTGAGAATTAAAGCATTTTTCAGGTAGGCTGCTCATAACTCTATATAACAAAATTTGAAAACGTTCTGTTCCTGGTTTGAAAGTGTTATTTCCTGTTTAATTGTGCAGTACTCACTCTGAAAGTAGGTGTTATACTCCAGAAACTTTGTTTTTGTTTGTTTATTCTTCTATTACCGAAAACTTAAAAGTCTGTATTTTTCCTTAATGACAATATGTGCAAAAACAAAGTTGTTGTAGTTTAATAAACATTTTCTATGTTTTTATGATAGAACCAATTAGGAAATCACTTTTATAACCCAGGAACAAAAATTGTGTTACATAATGTAATAATTCTCTGTAGAAATGGCTAATTAAGCCAAAAGTGAATGGTTACATCTTAGCGAAGTTACTTTCCATAAGTATTATGGCTCTGTACAAACAATTACCAGGGTGTCAAAGCCTGAATCCAATTGCAAGAACCCAATGGAGCACACTGATTGAATCAACTAGACTTATATAAGTGTTGACTTAACAAATGCACATTGATTAAGGATATCCACTCCTGCCGGGACTTGCATTACATTTAGCCTCAGGCTTCCTTTGGTGAAAGAGTGTGTGGTGCTTGATATCTCAGGCCCCTTCCACACAGCTGAATAAAATCCCACATTTTCTGCTTTGTATTGGAATATATGGCAGTGTATAACCCAGTTCAAAGCAGATATTGTAGGATTTTCTGCCTTGATTTTCTGGGTTATATGGCTGTCTGGAAGGGCCCTGTATCACATAGTTTGAATGGTATGTGACATGAGAACAATCTATCCAGCAACTGAAAGCTATTCCTGGTGTTCCAGATCCTACCTCTTGACTCTGTTTCTAAACATTTAGAATCTATTGAGGGTATGATTTATTATGTTCTTCCCATGATGCAGAGGAATATCCTGTCAGTGTCTGATATGTTTCATTGGGGAAACGTCTGAAACAATCCCAAAAAAGGGAAGGGGGAGAAAACTATTAGAGATTGTCTTCTGAACTCAGGAACTTGGATTTAACTGGAGAAAACACCCAAAACCACATGGGATAGGAGCTATCAAATTTGCCCAGGTTGAATTGCTTCTGTGACATTGAGTAAGGGGCATTCCAATGGGAAGTCCGCTACCAAGCATTGACATTTCTCTCCCAGAACATTGCTGAACCATGGACATGCATTATCATTATCACATTGTACCAGCACATGGCCCTTCACACAAACATATAACTGAGGGCGGATCCAGACAGGCCTTTATCCCAGGAGAATCCATTATTTAAAAACATGGATTTCCAGGGGGCCTATCCACACCCACCCCAGAAAGCACACACATTTCTGGGGTGGGTATCCAGACTTTCTCTCGGGACTAGCCCGAGAGAACGTCGGGTAACCCTACCCCCTACCCCAAAGCCCCCAGACCCCTTAGAAAAGTAATGAAAACTTACCCGGCCTCCATTACAGGTTTTGGCCTGCTCTCCCAGTGTGTAGAAATGACATGCCGGGGGGGGGGCATTTTCTATGCACCAGGAGAGCAGGCCAAAGCCTGTAATGGAGGCCAGGTAAGTTTCCATTACTTTTCTAAGAGGTCTGGGGTTTCAGGGGAGGAGGTGGGTATTCCCACAGTTTCCCGGGATTATTTAGCCCGGAAAACTGTGGGAATACTGTCTGGACTACAGTATCCTGCAGTCCAGTTTATCCCACGACTTCCAAGAAGGCGCTGAATAAACCCACTATTTGATTAATTCGCTACACACCAGGGTTTTCCTGGTTTGTGGCACATTAATTTGGACCTGTCCAGAATCTTGTCTGGACAGCCCCTCCTTTATTGCGGTAGATATCGCAATAAAGGTACTGTCCGGACAGTCCCTCAGAATACCAAGGCAGAAAATCCTGCAATATCTGTTTTGAACTTGGTTATCTGAGTTCACAGTGCAATATATTTCAGTTCAGAGCAGAAAATGTGGGATTTTATTCAACTGTGTGGAAGAGGCCACAGACATGTATCAGGAATCGTTTCTAGCTTCTATAGGAATTGTCCAAGTCCTCCAGTATGATTCTATGTTCACTTCTAGCAGAAGGCCTTATCTCATGCCTACCCATGGTTTCCTGTTTCCACAGTAGGTTCAGAACCTTATCCTCCACAGATAAAATATTATCATCCTTTCCATTTTCATTTCCTAAAGGTAAGTGAATGGCCACAATTAGTAATTTTAATAACATTTCAATACTCACCAGAACTGATACAAAATCTCTTCTTAAAGCATATTCCAGTTCCAGAAGCATTTCTTGTTGTAGAAGAGTCTATCTACAAGCATATTGGTCTGGCATAGAAAATAGGGTTGAAATGATTTTTCTAGATAAAGTCAGCCACTCGTAAGTTCAAAGAATGGTGGGGCACCTGCAGACAGAAAGAAGCAATGGCCATATTATCATCAGTACTCTTTTTGGAAATAACTATCAGGATCACAAGGTGAGATAAAGCAAAGGAATGGCACATAAATCATGACAGGAGTAAAAGAAAGTTAGAGAGTTCTTGGGTTATAGGTAAAGGCTCTCTAAACCACATGAGTTTTAGAACATCTGAACTGAATGATAAGCGAACATCAAATAATTGTTTGGAAATCTTTCACCAACGTTTTTTTTACTTCTGCACACAGATTCCTCTTTACATGTTTTCCAGTAACCATAGTGATGTTCAGTTTGCACAAACCATATGGCTAATGCAATCTAAGAGTTGGCTCCAAAGGATGAGCTGCAAACCAAAATGGCAGTAACCAGAATTTACCAAATTTTGATATCATCATTTGGACAGTTTAGTCAATCTTTGTGTAATTTCTCTCTGCAGGAGGAGTTTTTTAATTGGTGGGTGCTTTCTTTTTTGCTACTGATGTATTTTTGCAAATCAATTGTGCTCATTGAATCATAGAATAATAGAGTTGGAAGAGACCTCATGGGCCATCCCATCCAACCCCCTGCCAAGAAGCAGGAAAATCTCATTCAAAGTACCTCTGACAGATGGCCATCCAGCCTCTGCTTAAAAGCCTCCAAAGAAGGAGCCTCCACCACACTTCAGGGCAGAGAGTTCCACTGCTGAACAGCTCTCACCATTAGGAAGTTCTTTCTCATGTTCAAGTGGAACCTCTTTTCCTGTAGTTTGAAACCATTGTTCTGTGTCCTAGTCTCCAGGGAAGCAGAAAACAAGCTTGCTCCCTCCTCCCTATGACTTCCCCTCACATACTTATACATGGCCATCATGTCTCCTCTCAGCCTTCTCTTCTGCAATTGCATCTTCCCCTATGAACCAGCATGCACCATAAGATCATCCCAGGAGGCTCTTCTCTCACATCCACCACCATCTCAAGCGCAGTTGGTGGGGGACGAGGAAGAAGGCCGCCTCGGTGGTGGCCCCCTAGCTCTGGAACTCTCTCCCTAGGGAGATTAGACATTCTCCCACTTTATCCATTTTCCACAAGGATTTAAAAACTTGGATGTTCCACTGTGCTTTTGACTAGGCACTTCACCAGAGTATTGGCCCGACCCTCTGTCTGGTAACCTTTACACTTCATGGTTAAGGGTACTACCCTTTTAGCCCAGCCCTTTTTAATTTTTGCACTTTCCCTCAGCTCTACTTAGGAACCAGTGCACTTACTTTTAGCCTGAACCCAGCCTTGATTTTCTCACTGCCATAATACTGTTTTTATGATATTGCTTTGAGACTGTGATATGTTTTTATTTGATTGCTGCTGTTGATTTTATTTTAATGTGTTTGTTTTATTTGTAATCTTTGGGCTTGTTCCTTTGTAAGTCATCCTGAGTCCCCTTGGGGAGATGGTGGTGGGGTATAAAAATAAAGTTATTATTATTATATTATAAACATGCCCAGCTCTGTAAGCCACTACTCATCGGGCTTGTTCTCCAGACCCTTGATCACTTTAGTCACCCTCCTCTGGACACATTCCAGCTTGTCAATGTCTCTCTTCAATTGTGGTGCCCAGAATTGGACACAATATTCCATGTGTGGTCTAACCAAACCGGAATAGAGGGGTAGCATTACTTCCCTAGATCTAGACACTATGTTCGTATTGATGCAGGCCAAAATCCCATTGGTTCAATATTCTATGGTCAGATGTCAACATCTACTGGAGGCATAACCATACATTTGCATTGGAAGACCTGGAGTAATAAAATCTGCAAAAGTTAAATTCACAGATGTGGAGGGTAATTATGGCACTATATTCTCCGGTCATTTGTGGTTTTATCCTTCTAAAGTTCATTTTGCTCTGAACTGTTTTGAGTTGCCACTGTGCTCTGGGCAAATTTTCCATCTCTTTGGACTTGCCTGCCTGCATCCCTTAACTCTTTTCTAATCTCTGCCACATCAATAACAAAGGCTTTCAGAGGATTATGTGGCTTGAGTGTGTGCAGTTCTTGTGGCTTTTCTCAAATGTCCATTCTCAAATGGAAAAAGCCTGAATGATAGCTCAACAAATACTTCACTGCTACATTTCTGAACACCATACCTATTAGAACAATCCTTTAGGATTTAGCCAAATATGGATCTCCTACTACCATAATTTGCTTTTCACAGATAAAGAAGAGACCTGGGCCTGGCCAGAACGCGAAGCAGAGTGTTTCAAACTACTAATCCTGTGATTTCATAATATTGAGCCATGCCAGATGAAGTAGTATCAAAATGTATTAATTCTACAGTGTAAATGGACCTAAACATTGCTTCAGTTACTATTGCAAATTCCATAGGTTTATATATCCAGTTCTGATATTTTCAGAGAAGGGCAGATGCAAGCTCTTTAAAAAAACACACACACATCAATATACTTTAAGAATTAACATCTTGTTTCTTGTTAAGTAAAACTGAACTAAAATAGATTCATATCATCTGGCAAATCTGGACATAAAAACTTATGGAAGCCAATTTTATTACAGGAAATATTCAAGGCTCAGCAGTTTTCTGGAACACAAGGTTATGATTCACTGTTGCGACTGCATTAATATCACCTATTATTAATTGTGAAAGGCTGAGTTACCTAGTCTGAGTCATCCACTCAATTAGTTAAGGGATACTGGTTCAAGCAATATGAAAAAGTTCCTTTCTTTTAGAATAGTGGTTCCCTACCAATGGTCTGTAGACCATAGGTGGTCTGCAAGAAACAAAAAAATGGTCCATGGGAGTCTTTCACAGAAAACCTGAGCTGACGCTGCATGGATGTTGAGGAATAATACATAGACACATACACACTTCTTCTCCTGCTGACCCTCCCCTCCTCTTGTATTTCAAATAGAGCTCTGGCTCCTGTTAGCACTCTGTCCGAGAGCGCCCCTCTCCCACTGGCCCAGCCAAAAAGAGATGAGAGAGAGCATCCATGTGCTTCCTTCCCTTCCCTTGCTTCCTCAGGAAGAGCCTGTGATGACAAACCTACCCTCGGCTCCTGCCTTCACTGCCATGCTGACTTCAGCTGCCGCCTCCTCCTACTTGCAATCCAGCCTGTGGACAGGACTTCCTTCTTTGCCTCAAGAGCAAGTAAAGAAAAAAGGATACAACCTCCATCCCTTTGACCAGTGTTGGATTCTTCCTTCCTCTACTGCTCTTGAGGCTTCTGCAGCCAGAGATCCATTTGAAGTTTCCTCCTTGCAACCCAGCTCCCCACCACCTGAACCTGCAAATGGGGTTCTGGCAGCAGCAGCCTCAAGCCCACGCAAGGAAGCAAAGGTCCAACATTGCCCTCATCGCCCCCTTCCTTTAGATCAGTGGTTCTCAACCTGTGGGTCCCCAGATGTTTTGACCTACAACTCCCAGAAATCCCAGCCAGTTGACCAGCTGTTGGGATTTCTGGGAGTTGAAGGCCAAAAGACCTGGGGACTCAGAGGTTGAGAAACACTGCTTTAGACCTTTTCTTCCTTGCAGACTCTGGTGGCAGGGGACTGGGTTGAAAGAAGGAAACTGCAAATGGGGCTCTGGTGAGAGCAGCCTCCTCAAGACCAGTTAAGGAAGGTTCAACACTGGGCCAACGGAGGTGGGAAGAGAGGCTTGGATCCTTCCTTCCTTGCCTGGGCTTGAGGAGGCTGCTCTGCCAGAGCCCCTTTTGAAGTCTCCTTCTTTCAACCCAACCATCCCCTCACCTAGGTCTGCAAATGAGGCTCTGGAAACAGTAATTATCGTTGGCTGCATCTACATTGTAGAATGAATGCAGCTTGATTCCACTTTAAATGCCAGGATTGAATGCAATGGAATCATGGCAGTCTCAGGAATCTCAGTGATAGGTTTGCCTTAAGGCCACCATAAGTCTTGCAGTCAATGTGTTGGGGTGTTGTGTGGTTTCCAGGCTGGTTTCATCCTGTATAGACTACTGCAGCACTCTCTACATCAGGTTGCCTTTGAAGACTGCCCGGAAGCTGCAATTAGTCCAACGCTCAGCAGCCAGGCTACTGACAGGAGCGGGGTACAGGGAGTGCACAACTCCCTTGTTGCACCAGCTCCACTGGCTGCCCATTAGCTTCCGGGCACAATTCAAAGTGCTGGTTTTAGCCTACAAAACCCTATATGGTTCTGGCCCGTATATTCTCCCCTATGAACTGACAAGGGTGCTAAGACCTTCTGGAGAAGCCCTGCTCTCAATCCTGCCACCTTTGCAGTCATGTCTGGTGGGAACGAGAGACAAGGCCTTTTTCGTGGTGGCCCCCCAGCTATGGAACTCTCTCCCAAATGAGATTAGATCTGCCCCCTTCCTCCTAACATTTAGGAAACTAGTGAAATCCTGACTGTGGAATGAGGCATTTGCAGAATGGTAGCTGAGACCGGTAATTGACCAAAGTTATTGACCACAATATGCGGACTGAGTTGGACATGATTTTATCTTGGCAAATGGCTTATATGTATTTTATCTTATATGTATTTTTGATTCATTGTTAATGTATGATGTTTTAGATTTTTATTGTTAGCATTGAATTCTTTCTGTTAGCCGGTCTGAGTCCCTCTAAGGAGGTAGATAAGATCGGGATATTAAAAATTTAAATAAATAAATAATAATAAATATGGCCATGTCCTGGCAGTATTTTATCATGATGCTTCGCTTGCATCTGTGGCTGAGGATCCTATGAGGAAGCCAGTCACAGATGCAGGAGAACTGTCAGGACAAAACGCTGTTAGAACATGGCCATACAGCCTGGAAACCACACAACACCCCAGTGATTCTGGCAGTGAAAACCAGCCACAATACATTAAATGTGATGTTTGTGGTGGTGGAGTGAAGTGCCCTCAGTTCAACTCATGGCAATCCTACCACTGGGTTTTCTTAGCTAGGTTTATTCAGAGGATGTTTAGTTAGCATTGCCTTCCCCTGAGGCTAAAAGAGTGTGACTTGCCCAAGGTCATCCAGTGTGTTTACATCATAGGGCAAGGACTGAAACCTTAATATCTAGAGACCCATTCCATTGCTCAAGCCACTTGACCACATTGGTTCTATGTGCTAAATGTATATTTTCTCAGTGGAATTCATGACTGAGATGAATGTATCACATAAGAGAGAGCTCCCATATGCTGTTACATACAGACAAATGTAGATACAGATAAGTGTATTCAGTCTATTTCTGTTCGATATATAGATGTTGGCAGAAAGGAGGAGAGAGTGATTATCTGCTGCAGTAATGCTTGGAAATCAACACAGTGTAATTAGAAGCTAGCTAGGCTCATGATCCAATATATGTATTTCCTTTCCATAAATTTTATCACCTGAAAGAAGACGGAAACACTGCAGAATTGTCCGAATGTAATAATATGCCAAGTCAATCAGAAGTCTGTTGTAAAATACAGGGTTTTTTCCTGCTGAACTGATTTTAACAAGATTTGCACTTAAAATTGATGACCCAGTCATCTGTACAGTGTTCTCTTCTGGTGAAATGCAGAATGCTCCGTGACTCGGTGGAAATGTAATGATCCCAATGGCCCTTTAAAAATACCTGGGCACAATTGAAAGATCATCTGGAAATCTCTGTCACCTCGAGTTAAAGAACAAGCACAAGGCTATCAGGACATTTTAAGATAGTAAATTATCTTGAAGAAAGCAAACACGGTGCGGTGGTTTGAGTGTTGCATCACTCCGGATAACAGGATTCAAATCCCTGCTCGACCATGGAAACCTACTAGGTGATCTTGGGCAAGTCACACTCCCTTGGCCTCAGAGGAAACCACTCCTGCACAAATCTTGTGAAATAAAACCCATTGATAGCTTTGGGTTGACATTGTTTGGAAACAACTTGAAGGCAAACAACAACAACAACAATAACAACAACAACAACAAATCATCAAAGGGTTGATCAACACTGACTTCTTATGGAATGGCAATTGCTGGATGGTTTAGACTGCCACCTTCTCTCCTGCTACTGCAGAATCGGTACCATCCAGTACCACAAAGCCAAGATGGAACCAGCCACAACTGTTCACACAACCATCTTGTATTCCCCAGATTCAAGTGGCTCAGGGTCATGGGATGACACTCACTGTCCCCCCTCCCATTCTTGTTGTTGCGGCAGCCAGTGGGCACAACATGGCTCATGTGGATCGCTTAACGCCTGGAGTGATATTGGTTGGGGTGCCAGACCGACCAAGGAGTGGGGAGGGAATCACCCCCTTCTTTCTCCCTTTCCTTCTCTAGTCACCCTAGTATCCCTGGTGAGTGTCATCTCATGTCCCCAGACAGACTGAGCCTGGTGAATATGGGGTGGCCATGTAAAGATAGTAGGAGCTCCCAGTGGCACAACGGGTTAAATCCTTGTGCCATAAGGACTGCTGACCGAAAGGCAATTTGAAATAGGGAAGCGGGGTGAGATCCCATCTGTCAGCTCCAGCTTCTTATGTGGGGACATGAGAGAAGCTTCCCACAGGATGGTAAAACATTCAGGTGTCCCCTGGCCAACATCCTTGCAGAGAGCCAATTCTCTCACACCATAAGTGACTTGCAGTTTCTGAAGTCGCTCCTGAGACAAAAAAAAAGTAAAAATAGTTGCTGATAGTTCTGTTTCAGAATTGGCCTCACTTTTTTTTTTGTCGTGTCAGGAGTGACTCCTGGTGTGAGAGAATTGGCCATCTGTAAGGACGTTGCCCAGGGGATGCCCGGATGATTTGATGTTTTTATCATCCTTGTGGGAGGCTTCTCTCATGTCCCCGCATGAGGAGCTGGAGCTGATAGAGGGAGCTCATCCACCTCTCCCCGTTTACATGGGTTCAAAGTAATGGTTTGCTTTGAATTGTCAGGGAGAATACTCAGGTTGAATTTGGAGCAACCTGCAACTGTGGTTAATGTGGTTTAAGAACACCTTATGTGGCCTTGGCCTACATTAACCTAGATCAACTGCATGTGTCGTTTACCTGTCTTGAAGCTGAGTTGTTCACCCTTCAAAATAAGCGATCAATGTAAATCTGCCTTTAAATAAAGTTTCTCTTCAGTTTGCTGTCCATCAGTTATTGATCTGCACTGTGACTGAAGAGATCCAGAGTAGCAAGAAATCATCACTAAACCACATCAAGTACAATACACTCTTGACAATAAAAGATACTCTCGTTCTTCAAACTAATTTTAAAACAATTGCATCCTTTCTCAGTTGCTTTTAACAATGTTCAGCTACTAAACAGGGACAAAACTCAATAAATCGGTACTGTTTGAGATTAACTGTAAGTGGGTTGCAGTGAGTTTTCTGAGCTGTATGGCCATGTTTCAGAAACATTGGATTGCAACATTTCACCCACATCTATAGCAGGCATGCTCAAAGATTGTGAGGTCTCCATAGATGTGGGTGAAACATCAGGAGAGAGTGCTTCTGGAATATGGCCATACAGCCTGGAAAACTCACAGCAACCTGGTGGTTCTGGCCATGAAAGCCTTCGACAACACATTGAACTGTGAATGCTGCATATTTATTTTATTAAAATTTTCACAATTTCACAATATAGCCTTTCAGATATGGGCACTTGTAATAGATCCAGGGTTGGTGAAATCCATGAGACAGCCTAATGTGCACACACACGTATTGTAAATGGTACCGTGGCAGCAAAATCTTTGACCTACATATCTACAAAGCTTCCAAGGGCAGCCATTTACCATTTTTGCAAAATATATTTTCAACAGGGGGATCTTGACTTAGTGCAGATCGAATAAACTACTACAAATGGGGCATAAGATGTGGAGCAAGTGACCACAAAGGCAACAACAACAGGCAGATGCATAAAAGCTCTACCGCAGTGGTTCTCAACCTGTGGGTCTCCAGATGTTTTGGCCTTCAATTCCCAGAAATCATAACAGCTGGTAAACTGGCTGGGATTTCTGTGAGTTGTAGGCCAAAACACCTGGGGACCCACAGGTTGAGAACCACTGCTCTATCGAGAGAATTCATACTTCTTTGGGTCAGTCCAGAAGAGCCTTATAGTTCCTCACTTGATGAGGAAGCCAGATGTGCTCACAATCTCTCTTCAGATCATCTTGCTCAACATGGAAAGGTTTGAATGCCTTCATTAGATTATTCATCACACATAATATGTAAAATCACAATGTGGGAGTCAGAACTGTATGAACTACATTGCCATAGATAAACTTTGGAAAACCTGCCTCAGGCTGTCATCACGACAGAATAGGTAGGCTTGCACTGCAGTGACTCTGACATATCAAAATGCAATGCAAAATGCCTATGATAATACTTTTAAAAGACTTGTTTATGTTCCAGATGCCCTCTCATAACTGAAGGGTAATCGACTGGTAAGTAATAAAATAGACAGAGGCAGAAATGTAACAGGGAGTAGTCTATAAGGCAATTCATTGCATTAGTATATGAACCATTAGCTTTCCATAACCTCTAACAGTACAAGGTTGATTCCATAAAATCTAAAATGTGTGATTTTGGAAGATGCATGTCTGGAGATTTCCAAGACAAATATAAAGATAATAAAAAGGCAAACATAATTTGGATCTTGCCTTCAACTGATAAATTTGTGACTATTTAAATATATACGGAACAATAATATTAAACAACTGTATTTCTATGTCATTATCAACAACATCATTTTGCTTGAGCCATGCCTGCATTAAAGTGAAATGGAACTAAAAATCAATGGCACAGATCATGTACTTCATTAGAAGGATTGCCTCACACACTTAATAAGAAGGATATGAGAGAATGCATACGGAAATTGGTTATCTCATTACTCCAAACAGGAAGGTTTCCTCACAGAGATACAATACACTGAAATTTATTTAAAAATGCAGAGAAAACACGCCTCCAAACATGAAGGTTGTCAAGACCTTTTGTCAAGTAGCAATGATAAACAGGATTTTTAAAATTATACAGGATGAATATCCCTTATCCGAAATGCTTGGGATTAGAAATGTTTTGGGTTTGGGGGAATTTGGGAATACATGCATATATGTACATAATGCATGTATGTACAAGGGTTACCTAGAAGGTAAGGTTACAAGGCACGTAGCTCTCACAGGGAATGTTCTTGAGGGAAGTTGGTATCAATGCTGTGTAGCGGAAAACCAGCGGAAGCGAATGAGCAGTGCCAGTCATCAGTAGCTCATCGACTGGCATTGTGGTGAAGGTTAGAGATGAGCATCCTCATTCAGTTTCCCTCCAAGTGCGAAGTTTGTACTATAATATGCTACCTAAATGCTAAGGCCATTAACACTCCTGTGATTCAATGCAAAATTGTTTCAGTTTATGGAGAGGACGTAATGTCAAGACAGCAGGTGACAAAATGGGTATGGAATATATTGTGAGACCATGAATAAACTTCACAGAGGTTCCCAAAATTAACGTTGTGGGATACTGTCAGCGGGAATCTGTCTCCTTCATGACAATGTGCATCCGTACATCACTGATGCAACACAAGAGTTGTCGACTTCATTTGGTTAGGATGTTTTAAGCCACCCCTCTCATAACCCCAATCTTGCACCCAGTGACTTTCATCTCTTCACTAAACTGAAGGAACACCTTGGTAGAAAACACTTTTCTGATGACAATGAAGTGACAAACTGGCTGAAAAAAGACAGGGGAAAACTTCTGTGGCACAGGCATCAAAAACTCATCCCACGGATGACAAAATGTATTGAACTGAATGGTGATTATGTGGAAAAATAATGTAATACCTATGCTACAATCCATGTAAGTTTTATTAAAATACATTCATTCTCATTTTTTTTAATCTTGTAACCTTACTTTCCAGATAACCCTCATACATAATGAGATCTCTTGGATATGAGTCCCAAGTCTAAACATGGAAACTATTGGTGCTTCATCTAAACTTATATGCATAACCTGGAGGTAATTTTATACATTTGTAATTATTTTGTGAATGAAATGAATTGCACACTGTACCACCAGAGAGCAAAAATGACACTATCTCAGGCATCCATGTGAACAATTTTGGAATATTTTGGATTTCAGAATACTAGATAAGAGATCCTTGCATTCTCATTCATTGCCTGACATACGAAGAAGGCAGTATTGCGTGTCACATTACTCTCCAGCCACTCCATATGGCATATCTATATTCATAGTTTTGGCCATGTTGAATGAACCCAGCCATGTCTAATGTGTGATCATCATTCCATATCTGGCTAGATGCATTTGGTTGCTCTGATAGTAGATCTTGTATAGGAAAACAATGCATACTAGTGAATATTAATCTTCTGCTGTTAAGGGTGATTAGCTGGGAGATATAGCTAAACCACCAACATTAAAGAGACTTGTCTGAGCAGCAGATACATCAAACATGACACACAGATCTAACTCAATGTCTTTTTCCCTGAAAAATCCAAATTCTGGAATAAAAGCACCTTGGATCTCCAAAGAAAACAACAAGTAAACATGGTACCAGATCCAAACAAAACTGAGAATGTTAAGACAATACCGTATCTTCTCTGAGTCTTAGAAAAGACACGCAGCCTAGTACTTAGCATGTAGGAAAGGCATCTTTAGGGAACTTGTATTCGGCCCCTGGGACCCTCTTAGGGCCACAGGGATGAAAAAAAGCATGAGATGATCAAAAGTCAACTCTTGGTTTTGAAAAACAGGCAATGTTGATGATAAACAGAGGAAGGGATTCTGTAATCCATTTCAATGAGTTAATTGCAAGGCTTGGAGTTTTGCAGAAGAGGCAATTAACTTCCTTTTTGGAAGAGGAGGCAGAAAAAGGGATGTCGAAGACAACCTAGGCTCACAAAACCACACAACTCTTTCCAATTAATCACTAGTATAGTTTTCACAGTGCTTCTCTTTGTTCCTTCCTGATCCAAAGAAATTAAGGACACAAAGCACCACAGTAAGACTTTACTGGAGTCAAATTAAGGGAGGTTTTCTGTAGATTTATACTTATTAAACCATGAGTTACAAAGGCCTCTAGATGCTAATGGATTAGATGTTGCTGTACTCCACCTTCCAGTAGCCTTAGCCAGTGGTAAGAGATTATAGGCCTCAGGAGGATATAGAGACAGTCCATCACGTTCCTTATGATGAACCAGCCTGGACACAGCATATTATTTGAGAACACAGAAATGCTGGACCACTCCAACAACCACCATGTCAGGCTACACAGAGAAGCCATTGAAATCCACAAGCATGTGGACAATTTCAACAGAAAGGAGGAGACCATGAAAATGAACAAAATCTGGCTACCAGTATTTAAAAACTCTAAAAATACAACAGCAAAACAGCAGAGAGGAAACAACCAGGCACATCTTAACACCTTTCAACAAAACATTTTCCCAGGCTCAGCCAGGCCTTCATATGCTAATGAAGGTGGTCAGCTGAAACATTCACACCTAGCTTCAGCAGAGAAGAGCTCTGTGCCCCACCCCAGTCATTCCACAGATATATAAACCAATCTTCCTATTTCCAACAGACCTCACTACCTCTGAGGATGCTTGCCATAGATGCAGGTGAAACGTCAGGGAAAATGCCTCTAGAACATGGCCATATAGCCCGAAAAAACCCACAAGAACCTAGTGTTTCCAGCCATGAAAGCCTTCGACAATATGTTCCTTATCATTATTATAATTTCTGTTCTTTGCACCCAGAATCTTTGCAAGCTAACCTCAATCATGTTGGCATCCTTCTGGCCAGTCTAATAAACGTATTATCTTAATATGGATTTTAGAATCAAGCTGCAGTCATGCTCAATCAGATGTGCAATGCCTGCAGTTCTTGGATTGATTCAAAACGTTACAATGAGGGAAGACGTGAAAACCAAACAAACCATTTCAATTAAATGCTCACAAACTTTTTGACCCCAAACAAACCCTTTCATATTCTATTGAGCCAGAAATTTGAAAAGAGGAATCAATTGCTAACCTCCAGCGGTTGTTTTCATGGCATGCAGCTTTGAGGTTTCTTCTTTGCCGTACTGGTAAAGTGAGACAGCCCGTGCAAAAGTACAAAGTGAGTGCATCCGGTAAAATTTTATCAGGAATATGGGATCACTTTTTGTCGAGAAGAGTATGTGTATGTGGCCATGGTAGTCTACACTCTGGTTACATCCCATATAGACTACTGCAATGCACTCTATGTGAGGTTGCCTTTGAAGACTGTTTGGAAACTTCAAATGGTCCAGCAGCAGCAGCGTTCAGGGACCACACAACTCCTCCTCCACTGGCTGCCAGTCTGCTACTGAGCATAATTCAAAGTGCTGGCTTTAGCCTATAAAGCCATAAACGGTTCCGGCCCAGCTTACCTGTGCAAACATATCTGAACCATCTAGGAATTTAAGATCGTCTGGGGAGGCCTTGCTCTCAATCCTGCCTTCTTCGCAGGCGCATCTAGCGGGGACGAGGGACAGGGCTTTCTCAATGGTGGCCCCTCGGCTGTGGAACTCCCTCCCTAGGGATATTAGATTGGCCCTCTCTCTCCTGACCTTCCGGAAAAAATAAAAACCTGGCCCTTTGAACAAGCCTTTGAAAATGCAGTGAAATAGACAGACACGGAATTACGTAAGATTGAAATATGGAACGGTTTAGTCAATGCTACTGGAAAATGTGATTAACAAGAAGACATTGGTTATTATATGTTTTAATAGTTTTTGTATGGATTTTATAATGTTGTTTTAAAAGTTTTAATTGTATATTGTAGACTCTTATGGCATCGAATTGCTGCCAACTTGTAAGCCGCCTTGAGTTGCCTTTGGGCTGAGAAAGGCGGGATAGAAATATTGTAAATAAATAAATCCATGTTACCTACTGATTTATGTTGGCTCATGAATTTCAAAAGGTTTTTGTAGAGTACATCACAACTAATCCGTACAGTATGCAAAGGGATCTTGTAGCCCCTAAGAGATTGAGAGAATTAAATTGGTGGCATAAGCTTTCATGGCCCCAAAATATTTTTTCCAATATATCCGAAACTTTATGTTATCAACTTCCTTTTATTACCACTTCATCCCATTTACTAAATTCCACTGAGTGTTACACTTAAAATACGGGAAGCCACTCTTGTCATTACATTAGTTTGGCTTCAAGTGTAGGATAGAGTATTCTTTGCGTATTTTAAGCATGAGGGCCAGCATTCTTTTCAAACGTTTCATGAGGTGGTAGGGAAGCGGATTTTTTGAAATCATCTAAATTTATTTATTTATTTATTTAGAGGTTTTATATACCGACCCTCTCACCTTCAAAGAGGGATTCGGACCGGTTCACAACATGTGTTAACATACAAAAAATATACAATAACAACACAATACCACTTAATTACACGATTAAAATATCAGCACCATACACATTAAAACATTATCATCCCAGTTAAAAGAGCCAAATCGTCTGACACCATCACAATCCCATTCATCATCCTCCTTTCATGTGGGCAAAGAATTAAATCAGTTGTCAAATGCCGCGTTCCACAACCAGGTCTTTGTTAGTTTCCTGAACGTCATGAGGGAGGGGGTAGTTCTGATCTCTAATGGCAGGGAGTTCCAATGTTTGGCCATTTCTGTAATGTGATGGCATTAGCTGTGCCCAGGTTTACAATGAAACGTTTCCCAAATTTGTGGGAGGAGAAATTGTGGGAGAAGCCAAAAGTACCCTTGTTACGGAAAGCATTACCTTTTGCTCACCGAGTTTTTACTTTGCCAGAACAATTACTTTTTTTAAAAAATAGCCTTTCCAGGTACTTTCCTTTCCTTCCATGATATGTCTGTACCTTTTGTTGCATGGGAAAGCCAGGAGAGAAGGATTGTTATTCTTATTATGCCATGTCTCCATGCTATGCAGTCCTGGGAGTAATAGTTTCGCAAAGTCTCTTGGTGCATTTACATGATGGAATGAATGCTCCTGGAACCCACCATAAATACCATAGCTCCATATCATGCAGTCTTGGAAGTTATAGTTTCTCAAGGTCCACACCCTTCTCTGTGGGGCAGCCAAGAGAGACAGAAAGAGAGCGGGAGGGAGAGAAAGAGACAGAGAGAGTGGGCAAGCATCGTTTTCAGCAATGAGCAGGGAGAGGGATGGTGAGTGGGGCCAAATCTCTGCCCGGGAAGGCAACTGCAGTAAAGAATACTGACAGGAAACAGAGAGACATTTAACAGTGTGATAGAAGGTAAGGAAAACATCCATTTCATTAAAAAACAGAGTAAGACTGAGCTCTTCTCTGCTCTTCCCTGCCTAATGTGATGAAGTGGGAACTGTCCCCAAGGTGCCACAATATCATTTTGTGTACTGATATTCCACCATAGTATATCACACAATTATATTACTTTAACACTGTCAGAGCTGTGGTGGCGCAATGGGTTAAACCCTTGGGCCAGCTTAACTACTGACCTGAAGACCAGCTGTTCAAATCTGCAAGACAGGGTGAGATCCAATCTGTCAGCTCCAGCTTCCCATGTGGAGACATGAGAGAAGCCTTCCACAGGACAGTAAAACATCTGGGTGTCCCTTGAACAACATCCTTGCAGACAGCCAATTCTCTCACACCAGAAGTGACTTGCAGTTTCTCAATTCACTTCTGACACACACACACACACACACAAACCACTGGCAGAACATGGAGGTTTTACTGCCATAAAAGGAGATTTGGGAAGCTCTTGTCAAAAAGATTGCTCAATTGCTCTTCGCATAACAGATGGATGGATTCAGTAAAGGAAATCATGGTCCTGAGTTTGGAAGACAAGAGCAGGGGTATTGATAATCAGGGCTCATCTTTCACAGCATTGTTATCAGTGGAGGGTAACTTGGTGTCAAATAAAATCAACAATTTTGCAAAATAAACTTTTCCAGATTTTTCCTAATCCTGCTCACTAGAATATGGAAAAGTCCATGTAAGACATATCGCGAGGCCTGGGCTGTAACTCAGTGCACAGTTGAGTGTGCCTAAAACCAAAGAGCTCAGATACATAGATTTCAAATGCTGTTCTCAACTCAACTTGACATTAGTCTGATCCAAAAGGGTGGTCTAGAAATATATTTTCTTTCTGCAACATTGGACAAGATAACCCTGGATTATTAATATGAATTACAGCCTGAAAATATACTTATTCAGAAGCAAATTACATTGAACTAAGTGGAACTCACTTTGGAGCAAGTTGCTATAGACTGCTCTTCCCAACTGCTGTCCAATGCCATTATCTCTCCCTTGCAAATCAAATATGCGGTTAGAGAACTGCAGACTGGCTACACTTCTGTGACCAACACATCAAAGAAAGACTTCACCCTATAATTAGCTCCAGTTGAATCAATAAACCCAGCTTCAGTTTATCTACAACCTTCCCGTGCAGTTCCTACCGCTGAAACTGAAAGATGGAGCCCACGCTTGCTTTTTATTCTGCCGCGTTAGAAGAACCAATTATTAGAGCTGCCATTTTCATAGTCCAAGGCTAATTTATAATCTGATTTAGTTTCACTCAAGATGCAATAAAGCTAACAAAGAACTACAAGGTAGAGAAATATTGGGTGTTTTACCCTGAAGCACACATTTTCCATTTGCAGCAAATAGGTCTGTGAGTACAATTAAGGAAAATGTTAGTGCAACATTAAAAAGTCAGAAAGAACTTGGATTTGCCCTTTTCAAATGAGAGAGAGAGAAAGTTGTTTTTCTTGTCACATCCCTACCCAAGTGTTCTCATTTCAGGACCAAGAGTTAGGATGGCAGTGGGTATCTCACTGCTTAGGACTCAAATGGTACAAGGTGGACCACAATCTCAGAGGCCATAATAGCAATACTTCACTTGTTCAGCATCCGGAAAATGTAACCAGAGCAGGCTTTCCTGCTTTTGGAGAGAATAGAGGGATACCTAACCTTCCTTTCCTACTAAAGCTATTCTGGCAGCATCACAATGCAGGAATCTTGTGTATCTCCCTGTGTTGGTAGGGGAGCAGCAACAGTACTGGCCCCCTAACCACTGATGACTCTGGTGCATATGCTCCAATCTCACAATTGAGAAGCCAGCTTCATGTATCTGGATAATCTGTCTCATCTGAAAAGCATGCATTGGTTGCACAGCAGTGACAGCAGCAGAATGCAGTTAAGCATTGATAGCGGGCAACGGAGAGCCCCCTGCCTTCAAGCTAATCTGACCTGCATCAGGGAGTTCCGCAGTTCCTGGACGCCTAGTTGGGCCAGCATCAATGGGGAATGTGGCCACCTCAAAAGCTCCCTACTTCTCCCTTGCTTTCTTCCCCTTAGCCTAACATTGCAACAAATCCCCCAATAAAGTACCTCTTAATTGTAACTTTTTCTTCTCTATAGTGATACTTTGTGTCCATTTACCGCCTCTAACACTCTCAAGCATGAACTTTCCCTCTCTAGAGCCGCAGATCGCTGCCGGCTCGCCCAGGATGCTTTTCCAGCATCCTGGGGAGGCTGAAACTGCGTTCCTCTGAACCGCAGATACGGAAACCCATTGGGCCATCCAATCTGACGGTATCCCCCATGGCCCCTTGTATGACTTTTCCCTTCCCCCATATCCCTATATGAAATGTAAAATATGAAATGCCTCCTCTTCATGAACCCAGCACCTCAGGGCTCCAGGAAACTCTCGCAGTTCCTGAAGCCAGCTAAATCCCTAAACAAAAGGACTCACCAAAAACATTTTGCATGACTGATAAACAAATGAAACTGCTTCCTCAGACCTTGGAAAAGCCCAAGGTTTGCTCATCTGTGGAATGGTTTCTAAGGACATTCTAATTACCCTTCACAAAAGGTTTTTTGTCACCTTCGTCTCCTTCCTTTGAGACAATCCCTTGGCCAATACTGAAACAAGATATCATCATCAGATTTCATTTCCCATACCGAAGGACAACAAAGGGACAGACTTCCTGATCAGCTTCCAGAAACCAGAGACAATAGATAAGTGAGCTTGGGGGCTCAAAGTAAGCTATGGTCCACATTTATCCAAACATCAACCATTTAATCCATTCATCTTTTCTCCTGGTTCATTGTTTCCCACCCAGACTGCCTCCTCCCTTCCCATTGGCTGAGAGGCCGAAGAGGCACTGGCTCACTGATTGGCTGAGGTGTGATAAAGCCAGCCACGCTGCCCAGCCAGCTGATGACCCCCAACCAATCAGTGCAAAGCCAGCGAGGGGGCAGTAGCAGGAAATTTGAATCTGACAGCTTGTATTTTCCTATTAAAAACTGTAATGTTTCCCTTTGCAAACTATGTCAGCTTTGTCAAATGATTGCAGTTTGACATCCGCTCCAGCTGGAATGAAATAAACAACTCAGTGGCATTTTCTTCAACTTTGGTGAGATTTATTTGGGAAAATTCAGGGAAAAATCTGTTTTGCGTGCTTCTTTCTCACAAGGGTAACAGATCCTCATTGGTGCGTCTGACGGCTTCTGCCTCTAAAGGCAAACCCTCCAAATTCTTGCTCGATATCAGAATCATATAATCATAGAGTTGGAAGAGACCTCACGGGCCATCCAGTCCAACCCACGACAATCGCGTTCAAAGCACCCCACCAACAGATGGCCATCAAGCCTCTGTTTAAAAGCTTCAATAGAAGGAGCCTGGAGGTCTGTAGTTGAGGCCAAGATTTTGTGGGCAATGTTGACAATCCCCACATTGTTGAAATATGACTCCCATCAGATTGCACCATTGTTTGGCAGGCTACGTTCAGCAACATTTGGAGAGCCACATGTTTGTCCACCTGCTATGTATAGTAAACCAAAATCACCCTTTGGCATCTAATATCTTCCTGTTGTATAACTAATACACAATTCATATTATTATTGTATCAGCAAGGCCTTCTGACGTGTTGTCAAAATGTAAGACTGCAATGGTGGTGCAATGGTGCAATGCGGGGAGGTGGGGCGTAATTTCCAAAAAGGGAGAAGCATTACAAAATAGTAAAGCAGCATTAGCATCGGTCCAGCAGATCAGAAGCTTCTAGTGCCAGCAGTAGAGCAAATGAGTTTAAGCAATTCAGGAGCAGAGTCAAGCTTAAAAACTTATATAAGACTTTATTCAAAGAGCTACATAACTAGATAGGAAAGTAAAACATACAACCTAGATATCTAACTAACCCACAGCAGACATGCTTACAGGAGAAAAAACAGAAGAAGAAGAAGAAATGGAGGACTTGCCATGTGCTCAGAAAAAGAGACATGCCCCTGAGATGTATCTAACAAGTAAGGTGATAGGAGGAGAGAAGAGAGTGACATAGACATAGAGGCCAATGGGGGAAGGGCTTTTTCCTGACAATTAACCCATTTGCCTAGCTAAGTCCTTGATGAGGACTATAACCTTGTGCAGGATGTGGTTGAGTTCCAATAGTTTCTGCCCTCTGGAATATTAGAAGCCCTGTTTATCTTGGGAAACATCCCATAGAGATGTGTCCTTAACAAAATAAAAACCACGCAGTTGTGGACAAGTCTCCATAGGGACCACCAAATGCAGCATTGTCCAAACACGAATCAAGAAACGTTAAAGGCACTGCAGACTACTTCAACCAGAGAAGTCAACCATAGTAGAGCACTTGATGAGCCAACCTGGACACAGCATATTATTTGAGAACACAGAAATGCTGAACCACTCTAAAAACTACCTTGTCAGACTACACAGAGAAGCCACTGAAATCCACAAGCATGTGGACAATTTCAACAGACAGGAAGAAACCATGAAAATGAACAAAATCTGGCTACCAGTATTAAAAAAACTCTAAAATTACAACAGCAAAACAACAGAGAGGAAACAAACAAGGACGTCTAATCACCTATCAACAAAAGATTGCCCCAGGCACTGCCAGGCCATCAAATGCTAATCAAGGTAGTCAGTTAAAACATTCACACCTAGCTCCAGCAGACAAGAGTTCTTTCTCCCACCCTGGACATTTCACAGATATAGAAACTCAATTTTCCTAGTTTCCAACAGACCTCACAACCTCTGAGGATGCCTGCCATAGATGCAGGCGAAACATCAGGAGATAATGCTTCTGAAACATGGCCATATAGCCCGAAAAACCTACAACAACCCAGTGATTCCGGGCATGAAAGCCCTCGACAATACAAAATAATAAAGTTCCTGTCCATTGTAGGAAATACACTGCAACAAGAAATAAAATAGACATTCCTAATTCTGTTACACTACGTTTTACAGCTTGTCCCCAGGTTCTCCAGTTGAAAGCCAGATGTCTTCTCTTTAAGCTAAGAGTGAGAAATTATGCAACTTTCTAACGTTGTTGGCCTGCAGTTTCCAGCATCCTTAGGCAGAATAATCAGGATCTATAATCTGGTGACATTTGAACACCCATTTCCTGTTCTAAAGAAAATGGTTCATGTCTAGAGAAGGTGGAAGTAACATTACTCACCTAAGAGTACCAAGGAGGGGAAATCAAAAGTAGAAAAGTATATTGGGAGAATAAGTAAAGAGGAAAGGTGCTTTGTGCATTATTTTGAGCTCACTGGAGAAAGGCAAGATTACAAAGGAGGAAAAGTTGCTAATCATAATAAAATAGGATTTGATAAATTCATGGATGGCAGTTACACCTAACTCCTAGATACAGAGAGAAAATACTACCGTGAACATCCATTCATGGAACACAACAGCATCAGAGGCTGGCTGGATTCAAGACGTGCTGGAGGGCTTCCCAGAGGCACCTGGCTTGTCAGTCTTGGTAAGATGATACTATACCTCTGATCTAACAGAGTTTGGCAGAAATACTTTTTTGTAGACTCTGGGAGTTGTAGTGCATAAGTGACTTTTTCCAAGCTGTAGATCTAGGCAGGCTTTACTCATCAAAAAGCTTAGATACTGAGTGTCAAGCTGAAAAGTGACATTTGGTAGGGACCTAAGTCATTGGGAATGTATGCATTTGTAAACTGCCTTTATGCTGACTCAAGCACTAACAGAATATGGCTTCTCTCTGTTTTACTCAGTAGCAAATGTTAGTTTCCATATCAGAAAAGCAATGAATCTAATGTGGGTTTAAAGGAGCTATCCAAGGTTCTGAAACACCCCCCCCCCCCAAGTGCCTTTAAAGTTCAAACCAAGGATTTTATTACACCACCCCGCTGTCTCGTAACAACTGTGTTGTTTAAGCAAATGGAAACATGCCATTATTGGAACAATCTGTTTTCAAATTTCAGTGCAATTGCAGAATGTTGCTGTTTTTTTTTAATGTGAATTCCCACAATCAATCTTAAGCACATCCTTGTTTCCTACCTCTGTTTGCCTTATTCAGCACTTGAGCACTGTGGGGTTTGCCCCCTATTTCTCAATACCGAGATTGCACTGGAAGGAAATTATCACACAAGGAAAAGTGATAGAACAACAGCAATACTGGACTTTTCCATCATTGACCACTTTTCCCAACAGTGAAAACAGATGACACAATCACAATTCAAGAGAAATGTGACAATGGGAGAGCTATGATACCATACAGTAAGCCCCAACAACAGACATTTCTATCCTGCCATAATTGAGTTTTAACAGCATATTGGAGAAAGGTGGCGTAATGGGTTAAACCCTTGTGCCGGGAGGACTGCTGACTGAAAGGTCGATGATTCGAATCTGGGGAGTGGGGTGAGCTCCTGTCTGTCAGCTCCAGCTTCCCATGCAGGGGCATGAAATAAGCCTCCCACAGGATGGTAACACATGTGGGTGACCCCTGGGCAATGTCCTGGCAGACAACAAATGTGTGAGGGTTGGTAAATGTGAATAAGCAGAATAAGCAGAAGCCTTACCCGAGTATTTAAACCAAGATATACCCTGTCACTCAGGCTTGTGAAACAGGTAACAGTATCTTTACTTTAGTTCAAAGGTTCAAACAGGGTAACAATATATTCAACAGTCTTTTTGAATTCAGGCAGAGATCAGAGGAATAAAATAGTCCTTTTAAATAGTCTTTAAAATAAGTCTCATGCCTTAAAATGATCAGTCTTTAAGATAGTTGGCAGCCAGCACTATCTCTTCACTGTCCAAATGGAGAAAACGGCAGAATGACAGTTAGAACCGCTGGTCTCAGCAGCTAACTAGAGACAGCAGCCAATCGGAATCCTGGCTCCTGGCTTGCTCAGCCAATCAGCTGCTGACACATCTCTCTCCAGTTATCCCACTATATCATGATGTCCTTTTTCAAATCCTCACAAAATTCTCGCACACCAGAAGTGACTTGCAGTTTCTCAAGTCGCACCTGACACGGGGGGGGGGGGGGGGGGACACCAGCACCTTGAGTCCTAAGAGCCTGAGTGGATCCATAGACACCAGGGAATGGGAGAAATAACATCACAAGCTGCCACACTTTTTGTTTATTATTTTGTTTTGGCTACAAAGCACCAAAAACCCTAATCAATGATGCCAACTGATACTGCTGAAGCAATGTCAATTTTGCATTTAATTCTCACAGCAACGGAACAGTAATTTCCGTGGCTTCAATCCAAACAGTAGTTAGACAAAACATAGTCTCACAACTGCAGTCTGAAACGTTAAAATTAAATCACATCAATGGTCACATAGGGAAAGAATATCTTCCCCTCGATACACAAACCTCATCTATGAACTTTCAGAACTGCTAACAGAGGAAGGAGACATTTTGTAGTCAGAGAGCAATGAGAAATCGATGTTCCTTTTGTTACCTTCGCCTCTGTCCTGAACTACTAAGTATGCCGAGTACAAGTTGAGCTGTGATGCTACTTCCAATGATGCAGTCAGAGTATCTCACATAGTGGGGTGTAAAGGGTACAAACAGAGGCAACCTTTCTTGAATGCAGGGTTGAGAAAGGTGGCTATTGTGGGTGTACAAAAGTTTCCATGATCCTCTAGTTTTGCTTTATTACGAGGAGGGAAAGGGGTCACTCAGTCACTAGGGTGGTAAGCCTTCCAATCCAACATCAGTCTCCCTTTTGAAGTACTATCATTTCATCTGGAGAGCCATCTCGTTGCCAGTCAGGCCTGCAAAGCCCTGAGCTCTCTCACTGCAGAGGTATTCTTGGAGAAATAGTAGAGTCATCGGGTTGTTGTAGGTTTTTTCGGGCTATATGGCCATGTTCTAGAGGCATTTTCTCCTGACGTTTCACCTGCATCTATGGCAAGCATCCTCTGATTCCAGCTATGAAAGCCTTCCACAATACAGTAGGGTCATTTCCCGCATCAGGCCTGATCTGCAGCCAGAACTTCCGTATTATTGCACTCCGTAAGCAACATTGTTTTGGCAGCATTGTGACTTTTTACTGCCTGGGAAGATTTCGTTAAATAATAAAGATTACCTTGAAGGCCCGATGCCACTTATTCATCTGCCCCTTTCCAACTGTGGTTTTGTGCCGGGAAATGCTGACGTATCTTTGGAATGACCACTATGGGATTGTTTCCTGATGTAAGATTATTCTGCCTTCTTCACAGGGTCAACACAAGACAAATTCTGACCTCTCAGCTATACTTTGGCCTCCAGAGAATTACTTGAATTTTAACCAGCCATTTCTCGTGGCTTTTTAAGCTTTCCTTTTGCTTCCTCTCCATTTTACAGTCCAGTAACATTCTGCTTGCTTTATTACTGTGGATGACAAATCCTTTACTTGTACAGCGACAAGAACTGTAGGAAAAAGAGAGGAGCATTTACTATCCAATTGCAAAGTATTAATGGGTTTTTTTCTGTGCAAGGAATGACTTGAGAAACTGCAAGTCACTTCTGGTATGAGAGAATTGGTCATCTGTTTCTAGAACATGGTCATACAGCCCGAAAAACTCACAGCAACTCTGAGTGTGAACTCTTTTTGCACTTTTTTATTGCACTATTTCTGGATTTAGTTTGCATAAATCAAAGTAAGGTGAGGATGAAGGTGTAAAGGGCCAAGCTGGGACATTTTTAAAGTGGCCTATTTCATGTCAGGAGCAACTTGAGGAACTGCAAGTTGTTTTTGGTTTGAGAAAACTGACCGTCTGCAAGGACATTGCCCTGGGAATGCTGGATGTTTTGATGTTTTATTATCCTTGTGGAAGGCTTCTCTCATGTCCCCACATGGGGAGCTGAAGCTGACAGAGGGAGCTCATCCACACTCTCCCCAGATTCGAACCTCTGACCTGCCGATCTTTAGTCATGCCAGCACAAGGATTTAACCCATTGCACCGGGGGCTCCATAGTATTAATGGTAATGTTTACATATTCACAACAATTTTTACCTGCTTGATAAGATCTATTGCAGGCTTTGAGAAGCTTAGGGTTTGGGGGTACCAGTCCAAGAATTAAGTTTCCCCCCAGCTTCTGTACTAGGTTTGCTCCATTATAAATTATTAAAATGTCATGTTACTTTGCTAAACACTATAAAGACACTGGATCCTGTCTCATTTTGGAAGCTAAACAGGTTAATAGTTGGATGAAGGGCTGCCAATGAATCCCAGGTGCTGTAGACTATATTTCAGAAGAAGGAATTGGGATCTGGAGAACAAGCCCTATGAAGAGCGGCTTAAAGAGCTGGACATGTTTAGCCTGTAGAAAAGAAGGCTGAGAAGAGACATGATAGCAATGTATAAATATGTGAGGGTAAGTCATAGAGAGGAGGCAGCAAGCTTGTTTTCTGCTTCCCTGGAGACTGGAGCCCCTTCCACGGAGCTGAATAAAATTCCACATTATCTGCTTTGAACCGGAATATATGGCAGTGTGGAGTCAGATAATCCAGTTCAAAGCAGATATGGTGGAATTTTCTGCCCTAATATTCTGGGATATAGGGCTATGTGGAAGGGCCCAAGGACGTGGAACAATGGCTTCAAACTACAGGAAAGGAGATTCCATCTGAACATCAGGAAGAACTTCCTAACTGGGAGAGCTGTTCAGCAGTGGAACTCTCTGCCCAGAGTGTGTTGGAGGCTCCTTCTTTGGAAGTTTTAAACACAGGCTGGATGGCCATCTGTCAGGGGTGCTTTGAATGTGATTTTCCTGCTTCTTGGAAGGAGGTTGGACTGGATGGCCCACGAGGTCTCTTCCAACTTTAAGATTCTATGATTTCTGAGTTTCTCTTGCCTAAAAATACGGTATGAAATCCATTGGCCCACAGGCAACTTGAAGGGAGGTATATACGCACACAGCTTGCTCACTGAGAGTAAAATATTTTTAAAACATTTTTTAATGTGCTGGTATTTTTGTTTGCATGCCATTTGCCTTTGGTTGCATCAACCCTGGAATGTGATCCCATAAACTTCCCTAAAACTGTCTTTGACCCCAGCCTGAAAAATTTCTCCTATGCGATTAGTTCCCACGGCAAAGTCAACATATTTCACTTAATTTTATATATTATTTATTTATTTATTTTGGTCTTCATCAGCAGGGAAAGAGGGAGGCAACACTACTATCTGAATTGATTTAATCAGTTTAATTTTAATACCGTTTTTAATTGGTTTTTAACAACCCATTGCTTTAATTAATGTTATCTATGAGCTGTTGTGGCTCCCTCTCCAAGAAAAAGGTAACATACTTAAAAAATGAATGAATAAACAAATAAAATAACAATTAGAGCCCGGGTTTACAAGACCTGAGCAGACTTTTGGAGTTCTCATTCATAGAGAACTGTCTGCTGAACTGCTGACCTGAAGGTCGGCTGAACTGCTGACCTGGAGGTTGGCAGTTCAAATCCATGAGATGGGGTGAGCTTCCGTATGTCAGCTCCAGCTCTTGCCAACCTAGCAATTCGAAATCATGCAAATGTGAATAGATAAATAAGTACCACTTCAGCAGGAAAAGGCAAAGAGACACTCCAAGCAATCTTGCTGGCCACACAACAAATAAAATAACCAATAAACCCTGAGTTTACAAGATCTGAGCAGATTTTTGGAGTTCTCATTCATAGTTTCTCTATGAGTAGCAATGGGTTAAACTCTTGTGCTGCTGAACTGCTGACCTGAAGGTTGGCAGTTCGAATCCGTGAGACGGAGTGAGCTCCCATCTGTCAGCTCTAGCTCTTGCCAACCTAGCAATTCAAAAACATGTAAATGTAAGTAGATAATAAGTACCGCGTTGGTGGAAAACGGTATACTCCAAGCAATATTGCCGACCACACAACCAGAAGGTAACAACACAGGCTTCTCAACCTGAAAATGGAGGAAAGCACCTCCCCAGAACCAGAGATGAGCATCACCTCCAGAAGCCAGAAATGAAAGGAGAAGCCTCTGCCTTTGTTTGTGTGTCTCATTGTGTATGATTGTAAAGGCATTGAATGTTTGCCTGTGTATGTAAGTGCTGTAATCTGCTCTGAGCCCCCTAGGGGAGAAGGGCGGAATATAAATAAAGTGTATTATTATTATTATTATTATTAGTAGTAGTAGTAGTAGTAGTAGTCTAAACTGACATGATAGCATATAACAAAACAAAGTCCCATACAATATAAGCTTGTCTTTCATTGTCAATGAGCAACTCTCAAAACAACCATGATCTACATCTATAACGTGTTATCTCTAAGGATTTGCTACTGGGTAATTAAAGTTCTGTTTTTAACTTTTAGGTCTACTCCTAAAAATATAACTTGCCCATATGCATGAGTGCAAATCAAAATATAAGGGCTCAGTGTTGTTCATGGGTCACTATGCTGATGTTCATGCAGTGGAAGATGGGCATTTGCAATCACGTCAGGTCTAAAGAGGTTCTGAAAAATATCTTTTCCTGGAGGCTTTTTTTTTTTTTTTGGTTGCTTGTGATCCACTTTTTCAGTCCCAAACCCCTGCACCAAAACAGAACAAGGCTCATCCTGCATGCACAGAAAGGGGCCATTTCATAACATTTGTTTGTTTGTTTGTATCCAGGAACAAAAAGATCCTGCATTTCAGTGGCAAAACAAGTTACATAGGGTGCATGCGCATTCTCTATACATTCCCAGAGAACACTGTCACTTAAACAGCTACGAGGAATTTACATAAAGGGAATAGCATCGTTCCAGTATTTTGGCATTTCAATATGGGTGCTTGTTGTTCCCACGTTCAAGCTATGAAGTGCAATTTTTTTTTAATCCTGTGCACTGACTTAGATAGAAAACATCCTGAACATAATATGCAATTGCTCTGAAAAAATAAAACAGGGCTGGCCAAACAGAGTCCATTGGGAAAGACAAGATTACTTCTCTTTATCTCCTCTAATTGTGAACTCACAACCTCTGAGGATGCCTGCCATAGATGTGGGTGAAACGTCAGGAGAGAATGCTTCTGGAAGATGGCCATACAGCCTGGAAAACTCACAGCAACTCTGAGTGTGAACAGTTTTTGCACTTCTTATTGCACTGTTTTTGAACTTAAGTTTGCATAAATCAAAGTAAAGTTAAGGATAAAGGTGAAAAGTGCCAAGGAGAGAGAAGCTGGGGCATTTTTAAAGTGGTTGAAATTTTAACAGAGGATTAATCCAGACTGCTCCTGCCAGGCCCGTAACCAGGATTTTTATTTGGGGTGGGTGGGGGGCTCAGGATCTACCCTAGCAAACCTTTTGTATCATTGTCCCAATACCCCCATGCATATAGGATATATTGAGCATGGTGATCAGATCATGATATGAATAAACATAACAGTTTAAATAATGTACCAGTAAGGCCTTCTCATGGACCACCCTAAGAATTGGGGGGGGGGCTGAAGCCCCTCAAGCACACACACCCCCCTTGCTATGGGCCTGGCTACTGCTAAATGTGGGCACTTGAGTGCTGAAGTTTGAGTATTGAGCTAATACTCTAAGGACCCTTCTACACAGCCCAATATTCCAGAGTATCAAGGCAGAAAATCCCACATTATCTGCTTTGAACTGGAACATATAGCAGTGTGGACCCCGATAACCCAGCTAGAAGCAGATATTGTGGGACTGTCTGCCTTGATATTCTGGGATATAGGGCTGTGTGGAAGGGACCTGAGAGATCAGGATTCAAATCCCTTCTCATCCCTGGAAACTCATTGGATGACTTTGGCCAAGTCATACTCTTTCACCCGAAAAGAAAGACAAGTGCAAGCCTTCTTTGGATAAATCTGGCCAAGAAAACTCCATGAGAGGGTTGCCATAAACTGAAGTTACCATGAATGTGCATAACAGAACAGTCCAGTTTAAAATAAAAGGAAAAGGTGCATATTTGAGTGTAAAGGTAAAGGTTTCCCCTTGACATTAAGTCTAGCCGTGTCCGACTGTTGTGGTGCTCATTTCTAAGCTGAAGAGCCAGCGATGTCCGTAGACGCCTCCAAGGTCATGTGGCTGGCAGGACTACATGGAGCGCCATTGTCTTCCCACAGAAGCGGTACCTATCGATTTCCTCGTGTTTGCCTGTTTTCCAACTGCTAGGTTAGCTGAAGCTGGGGCTAACAATGGGAGCTCACCCTATCCGTGGATTTTAACCGTCAACCTACTGATCAGCAATTTCTGCAGCTGGGTGGTTTAACCTGCTGTGCCACCAGGGTCCCATGTATTGCACCCAAATTTCCTAGAGAAGAATCTGTAACGTTTATCTTCTCCCACATTGAATTTGTAATAATCAAAAGTATATAATCATCAAATGATTGAATAAATTGAATAGGATGGGAAGAAACATTTTTACCACCTGCACTGGCCAAATGTTCTAAGTACAGATGTCCTGTCTGTGGCTTTAAGTGCTGATTCAGTACATCTATTCTACTTGGCTCTAAGGAGCTGGCTTTAAGCTTCCCCCACAGATGCAGTAGAACCTCTAACGGGAACATGGAAAACTAAAATTCTCTTCCTTCTGTAGCGAAAACACAAAATAGTCAGATGTACACAGTCTTTTCCTATGACCCACTAGATACCAATGTAAAAGTTTAGTCAAACTTTTAGTAAAATATCAACCCACCAAAATTGGGATGACTTATCCACGGGTTGACTTATCTGGAAAAAAAAATCCCACATTATCTGCTTTGAACTGTAATATATGGCAATGTGTATTCAGATAACCCAGTTCAAAGCAGATATTGTGGGATTTTCTGTCTTGATATTCTGGGTTATATGGCTATGTGGAAGGGCCCTGAGTCCATGGGTCGATTTAAGTACTGTACCTTCACTTCTATTTTTAACAAAGGAACCATTTCTGAATAGAGTGGTGAAAGTGGATAGCTTAGGCTCTTTCTACACTGTCCTTATGCCCCAGGATCTGATCCCAGGTTATCTGCTGTGAACTGGGTTATCTGAGTCCACCAGGAGCTCCCAGTGATGCAAGGAGTTAAACCCTTGTGTCGGCAGGACTGCTGACTGAAAGATCGGAAGTTCGAATCTGGGGAGCGAGTTGAGCTCTTGTCTGTCAGCTCCAGTTTCTCATGCAGGGGCATGTGAGAAGCCTCCCACAGGATGGTAAAACATCCGGGCGTCCCCTTGGCAGTGTCCTTGCAAACATCCAATTCTCTCACACCAGAAGTGACTTGAAATTTCTCAAGTTAGTCATAACACAGAAAAATATTTGCTTTGAACTGGATTATATGAGTCTCCACTGCCAGATAATCTGGGATCAGCTGCTGGGATATAATGACAGTGTAGAAGGGGCCTTAGTACATCCTGGGAGAATCTTTTAGAAGAATAGAGCACTATATTCTCTTTACCATGTCCTTTTTGAAGGTCTAAGCAGGAAAATGGCAGCAAGGAGGATGGCCCTCTGAGGCACTGCTCGTGCTTTCTCTGCAGAATGATCCTCAATCCATAATTTTGTCCCCTAAACCTGCACTCGACTTACACATAGCCATTGATACAGGAGGATACACAATAGTTCCTCCCAGCCTAGGGACTAAGAATGTATTATTTGTTTTGTGCTTTTCGCTAGCACCTCCTCTTGTAATTAATTACTTCCCAACACTTTTGCTGACAACCTGGACCACATACTCAGCAAAGAAAAGCGGCCAACATGACTTCGAGCCAATCCTGTTGCAGGAAGCAGGGCCAAAGGCTGAAGAAACAGAGGATTTCATACTAATGGGTTACAGCAAGCCCTCTAACACACACAGCAACTCCTCTAAGGCTAGGAAAATTTACAAAGACCAAACAAATGCACCGTAGTGAATTTCTGGATTAGCTGCTGCAAGAAAGGGGATTTATATTGTTGTTCTTTGCAACTAGAAGTGTATGTATATGTATCATCTCTCTCTGTGTGTGTATACGTATGTATGAATGAGAAAGCTTTTAGATTAACCCTCCCCTCCCTCTGCTATACACAACAAAAATTGAAGTGTATCTGCACTGTACAATTCATGCAGTTTGATGCTATTTTAATTGCCATGTTATGGATTCCTAGGATTTTGTGATACCATCACAAAGGCTAAAGACCACATAAAACTATGATTTCCATGATTCCATAGCACTGAGCCTTGAAAGTTAAAGTGGAGTCAAACTGCATTGATTCTACCGTGTAGATGCACCCTTGGGAAATCACAAAACATAATGGAATGGTGAGAAGAACTATAAAGTCAGCTGCCTTAAGTACAATTGTTAGAACCACCTAGAAGCAACGGCACTTACCCAAGTCCTGATTTAAGAAGTTTCCTTTGATTACTGGATTTTAGTTGGATTCAGGTGGCACTGAAGGTTAAACCACTGAGCTGCTGAACTTGCTGACCAAAAGTTCACTGGTTCATATTCGGGGAGTAAGGTGAGCTCCCACTGTTAGCCCCAGCTTCTGCCAACTAGCAATTCGAAAACATGCAAATGTGAGTAGATCAATTGATACCGTTCCTGTAGGAAGGTAACAGTGCTCCATAAAGTTATGCTGGTCACAAGACCTAGGAGGCAACTAAGGACAACACGGGCTCTTCAGCTTAGAAATGGAGATGAGCACCAACCCCCAGAGTCAGACACAACTGGACTTAATGTCAAGGGAAAACCTTTACTTTTACTTACTAAACAATTACAACCAGACAGAATCACCACAAGCACCAGCTTCAGTTTATCTCTCAGTCATTGCTTTCCATAGCCTACTCTTACCGTACATAATATTGCAAATAATAGTTTGTAAGGAATCAATCAACATCCAGTGTAGCATTATAGAGCAGTGCACACACCATCGTATACTCATGCTTGAAAGGAAATTGACCTAGACTTCTTATTAAAAATATATTTTGGGAAGACAAGATGGGGCTTTGCAGTATGAAAGAGATCTAAAGAAGTTCCTATTGATTTTCTCCCCTCTCAGATCACAAACCATTGTCTTATAAGAGCAATAGAAACCACCAGCAGCATTGGAAACTGCTTAGGTCAAGTGTAAAGAGTTTTCCATCCCTCCCACGGAAGGAAAACACAGAAATACAGCTGCAAAGCCCAACTTTGCAGAGAGCATCCAATCCCAGGTGGCTTTAGGACAGAAGACACACAATTACAAAGAAAGAAAGAACTACAGGAGAAGGTACACTAAGGCTGTAGAATGAATGCAGTTTGAACACCACAAACCTATCTTAATGCTGCGGGATCCTGAGATTCTAGTGTACCAGCCCTCTTTAGCAGAGAAGGTGAACGATCTTGTAAAGCTACAACTCCCAGGATCCCATAGCATTGCATTCTGGCAGTTAGTGGTGCCAAACTGCACTCATTCTACAATATAGATGCACCCAAGAAGATCCCATAGTGACCAGAAGCAGTAAACAAAATACATTTTTCTAGGAAGTCCCTCACTTTCCTCCATCTTATCACACAGATATTTTAGCAGCCTCCTCTCCCCTTTACTTGTCCCAACTCTGGTATTAAAAGGCTTGCTTCTTCTATAATCTACTGAGATAATGGCACATTTAGGAAAAAGTGACATAGCATGATTGGTACTTTACAGTATGCCTTCGCTAGTACCTCCAGAGGCCTGTCCCCTAGAGAACGACAAGGGCAATGTCTCTAAGCATGTGCAGTGCACCTTCCCTGCTCTCCAGAACCACACATAATAATAATAATCCTGCGACAGCACAATTGATGAGAAACAACTGGAAAAGCTGGCACACTATGAGGATTTAAAGACCAAACTGCAAAGACTCTGGCACAAGCCAGTCAAGGTGGCCCCAGTAGTGATCGGCACCCTGGGTGCAGTGCCTAAAGACCTTGGCCTTCACTTAAAAACAATCAGTGCTGACAAAATTACCATCTCTCAGATGCAAAAGGCCACCCTACTCGGATCTGCACAAATTATTCACCAATACATCATACAGTCCTAGACACTTTGGAAGTGTCCAATGTGTGAGCCAATACAACAGCCAGCATAGTGGTTTTATTTGTTGTGTACTAATCTTGTGTTTCAAATAATAATAATAATAATAATAATAATAATAATAATAATAATAATAGGCACAATGGATGCAGTGCCTAAAGACCTTGGCCTACACTTAAAAACAATCAGCACGGACAAAATTATCATCTGACAGCTGCAAAAGCCCACCCTACTTGGATCTGCATGCATTATTCGCCGATACATCACACAGTCCTAGACACGTGGGAAGTGTCCAATGTGTGATCAAATACAAAAGCCAGCACAGTCATCTTGTTTGCTGTGCACTCATCTTGTTATGTATCAAACAATAATAATAATAATAACGCTTTATTTCTATCCCGCCCTATTTCTCCAGGGGACTCAGGGCGAATTCCAGCATATTCAAAGACACAAGGCAAACATTCAATACCTCAAAACAATGAAACACAGATAGACAGATAAAAGTAAAGGCTTCCCCTTTCATCTCCGGATCTGGCGTCTTCATTTCTAAGCCGAAGAGACAGCATTATCCACAGACGCCTCCAAAGCCATTTGGCCAGCATGACTGCATGGAGCGCCGTTACCTTCCCGCCAAAGTGATACCTATTGAGCTACTCAGATTTGCATGTTTTGGAACTGCTAGGTTGGCAGTAGCTGGGGCTAACAAGGGAATTTCACCCTGTCCCACAGATTCAAGCCACTGACCTTCTGGTCAGCAAGTTCAGCAGCTCAACAGTTTAACCCATTGTACCACCATGGCACAAAATGCAAAAAAAAGTGAGTTCACAGATTAATCCTGAGTTTCTTGGGCACTTTCTGTCATTGTCTGGATGTGCGCTGCCCTATAATCCAGATTATCAAAGAAGATAATCCACATAAGACTACAGTGCCATATAATCCAGTTTAAAGCAGATCATCTGGAATGTATATGGCAGTATAGATGGGGCCATTAAGGAGAGGATTTCACAGTACTCCTTCGTTCCCTTCCTGCCCTCTTCCATTGTAGTCCATGGGGGGGGGTTCCTTTTCTACCCGCCTTTCAGTCACCTGTCAATTGAGGGCTCCTCCAGGATTTCCACAGGGTTTTCTTAGGCAAGGGATACTCAGAGGTGGAGTGGCCAATTCTCTCCTCCTTATTCTAGCCCACACAACCAGGAGTTGGGCAAACCCACTTGCCAGGAAAGAAGGAGCCGAAGGTGAAGAGTGGTGCAAAGCTACCAACTTGAATGTATTGTCAAAGACTTTATGGCCGGAATCGTTTTCCAGTTTTCCAGGCTGTATGGCCATGTCCAGAAGCATTCTCTCCTGACGTTTCACCTGCATCTATGGCTGGCATCCTCAGAGGTTGTGAGATCTGTTGGAAACTAGGAAAAATGGGTTTGTATGTCTGTAAAATGTCCAGGGTGGGATAAAGAACTCTTGTCTGTTTGAGGCAGGTATGAATGTTGCAATTGATCATCTTGATTAGCACTGAATAGCCCTGTAGCTCCAAGGTCCTGCTTCACAACCTCTGAGGATGCCTGCCATAGATGCAGGCAAAACGTCAGGAGATAATGCTTCTGGAACATGGCCATACAGCCCTGAAAACTCACAGCAACCTACCAAATTGGGTTTGTAGAGCCAGTGTAAAAGCAAAAAAGGGGGGAAATGGAGAAAGGTTGGAGGCAAGGATCAAAGAGGAGGGAAGGAGAGAGAGAGGGAAGGAGGAAGAGGGGAAGGAGAGAGAAGAAAACAGGGGAGAGAAAGAGAAGGATCTGCTGAAACTTTAGTATAGCCTTGAGAGATAAGAAAAGAGATGGAAAGGAGTGAAGGGAGGGAGAAAGAGACAGTACACAACGGAGGGGTACGTGTATGTATACATACACATAGACATAAACACACAGGGTGCCCCCAAAGTCTCCATACATGCTGACATGTTTAAATATAGGTACATTTAGCAGCAGTTTCCCATTTTCCCCCAATGTAGTGCGACTTTTGGGGCACCCCATAGAATCATAGAATCTTTGTGATGGGAGTGACGCCCCCCCCCTTTCCCAAGTGTCATCCAGTCCGACCCAATCAAAGCACACCTGGCAGATGGCCATCCAGCATCTGCTTCAGAACATCTAGAGAAGGAGACTAATAATAATAATAATAATAATAATAATAATAATAATAATGTGATGTGGAAGGGTTTCATGGCTGGAATCACTAGGTTGCTGTGAGTTTTTTTGGGCCGTGTGGCCATGTTCCAGAAGCATTCTCTCCTGACTTTTTGCCCACATCTATGGCAGGCATCCTCAGAGGTGATCAGGGCCAGTTAATCACCTCCAAACAAAGGAGTTCCCCAGGCAGGAAGCAGCCAGACGTTGAAGCTACAAGGCCATTACATGCTAATCAAGCTGGCCAATTGCAACATTCATACTTGCCTCAAACAGACAAGAGTTCTTTCTCCCACTGGGCCTTCCACAGATATATAAATCCCACTTGCCTAGTTTCCAACAGATCCCTCAACCTCTGAGGATGCCTGCCACAGATGCAGGCAAAATGTCAGGAGAGAATGCTTCTGGAACATGGCTATACAGCCCAGAAAACTCACAGCAACCCAGTAATAATACTAATAACAAAAACAAGTATGGATTGTTGATGTTGCAATCCAAGGCGACTGCAGGACTGCCAAGAAGCCACTGGAAAAGCTTAACAATATGAGGATCAAACTGCAAAGACTCTGGCACAAGCCAGTCAAGGTGGTCCCAGTGATGATCAGCACACTGGGTGGAGTGCCTAAAGACCTTGGCCTGCACTTAAAAACAATCAGTGCTGACAAAATTGCCATCTGTCAGCTGCAAAAGGCCACACTACTTGGATCTGCACACATTATTCACCGATACATCACACAGTCCTAGACACTTGGGAAGTGACACTTGGGAAGGTGTGATAGAATACAAAAGCCAGCACAGTGATCTTGTTATGTATCTAATAATAATAATAATAATAATAATAATAATAGCCAGCATAATGATCTTGTTTGCTGAGTAATAATCTTGTTGTGTATCAAATAATAATAATAATAATAGCCAGCATAGTGATCTTGTTTGCTGTGTACTAATCTTGTTATGTATCTAATAATAATAGTAATAACAGCCTGCATAGTGATTTTATTTACTGAGTACTAATCTTGTTATGTATCTAATAATAATAATAATAATAATAGCCAGCATAGTGATCTTGTTTGCTGAGTACTAATCTTGTTGTGTATCAAATAATAATAATAATAATAATAATAATAATAATAGCCAGCATAGTGATCTTGTTTGCTGTATATTAATCTTGTTATGTATCTAACAATAATAATAATAATCTTGTTATGTATCCAATAATAATAAGAAGAAGAGCCAGCAAAGTGATCTTGTTTGCTGAGTACTAATCTTGCTGTGAATCAAATAATAATAACTTTCTTTATATCCCACCACCATCTCCCAAAAGGGACTTCTAGCACCCCAAGGCAGCATCATGTTGAACAGCAATTGCCACCAGGAAGTTCCTGCTAATACTTACAGAGAGAGAGAGAGAGAGAGAGAGAGGAGAGAGGGATGCCCGGGAAATACCTGGAACTCAAGGCGACTGGACTCTCCGGGGAGGAAGAGAAGATGCTCAGGGCTCACTCACTCCTTGGTGCCAACGGTCCGGCTTTGAAAGGCTGGCTACAAGTCCCGGCAACAACAACAACAACGGGGGAGAGACGAGGTTAGAGGCAACGCAGCTCTCCTCCTTCTAATCCTCCTCCTCTTCTTCTTCCTCCCCTTCCATTGGGTCTTCCCTCCATCCTCCCAATGCAACCAAGGAGGCGCCTACATCTGCAGGTGTCTGCAGGCAAAACCCGGGACAGAAGCGAGGCAAAGGGGACGCCCTGCCCGAACTTGCAGCCTTGGCTTCCCTGGGAAGGCAGTCCTGCGGTGCTCAGGCTGGAGAGAAATCACAGCTCCTAAAGCCAAAGGTTTGGGGAGGAGGGCTGTTTCTCGGCTCTCCAGGACTCCAGCTCTGGAGAGGGGGGTTGGATGCTGGGAACTGGAGCCTGGCATGTCCTTCCCCAGCTCAGTTATTGCTCCCTCTCCACCCTTGCACTCCTCAAAGACTAGGGTCCCTTCCACACAGCTGAATCCAATCCTACATTATCTGCTTTGAACTGGGATATGTGGAAGTGTGGACTCAGATATCCCAGTTCAATCCCAGTTTTTCTGCCTTGATATTCTGGCGTGGAAGTGCTACATTATTACTATGTAACAAAGAAATTTGGAAAAAAGATCTGTTCCTGGTTTGAACGTGTGATTTCCTATTTCATTGTGTGTGGTACAGTACTTTGAAAGTAGTTGTTATATTTTTTTTCCTGCTGCCACAAGCTATGTTGAATGGGTTGAGACTCCTATCACAGCGTTTCTCAACCCTGGGGGGGGGGGGTCACGAAGGGGGTGTCACCAAAGACCATCAGAAAACAAAGTATTTTCTGTTGGTTATGGGGGTTCTGTGTGGAAAGCTGGTGGGGTTCAGAATGTGTTTTGATTGTAGGTGAACTATAAATCCCAGCAACTACAACTCCCAAATGTCAAGGTCTGTTTCCCCCCAACTCCACCAGTGTTCACATTTGGGCATATTGAGTATGCATGCCAAGTTTGGTCCAGAGCCATCATTGTTTGAGTCCACAGTACTGTCTGAATATAGGTGAACTACAACTCCAAAACCCAAGCCCTCCAAACCCTTCCAACATTTTCCGTTGGTCATGGGAGTTCTGTGTGCCAAGTTTGGTTCAATTCCATCGGTGGAATTCAGAATGCTCTTTGATTATAGGTGAACTATAAATCCCAGCAACTACAACTCCCCAAATGTCAAGGTCTGTTTCCCCCAAACTACACCAGTGTTCACATTTGAGCATATTGAACATTCGTGCCAAGTTTGGTCCAGAGCCATCATTGTTTGAGTCCACAATACTATCTGAATGTAGGTGAACTAGAACTCCAAAACCCAAGGTCAGTGCCCACCAAACTCTTCCAACATTTTCTGTCGGTCATGGGAGTTCTGTGTGGAAAGTTTGGCCCAATTCTATTGTTGGTGGGGTTCAGAATGTGCTTTGATTGCAGATGAACTATAAATCCCAGCAACTACAACTCCCAAATGTCAAGGTCTATTTCCCCCAAACTCCACCAGTGTTCACATTTGGGCATATTGAGCATTCATGCCAAGTTTGGTCCACACAGTACTATCTGAATGTAGGTGAACTACAAAACTCAAGGTCAATGCCCACCAAACTCTTCCAACATTTTCTGTTGGTCATGGGAGTTCTGTGTGCCAAGTTTGGTTCAGTTCCATCATTGGTGAAGTTCAGAATGCTCTTTGATTATAGGTGAACTATACATCCCAGCAACTAAGTCCCAAATGACAATATCAATCCTCCCCGAACCCCACCAGTATTCAAATTTGGGCGTATCCGGTATTTGTGGCAAATTTGGTCCTGTGAATGAAAATGCATCCTGCATATCAGATATTTCTATTAAAATTCATAACAGTAGCAAAATTCCAGTTATGAAGTAGCAACAAAAATAATGTTATGGTTGGGGGTCACCACAACACGAGGAACTGTATGAAGGGGTCACAGCATTAGGGAGGTTGAGAAACACTGCTCTGTCAGATACTCATTGAAAAACTATCGCAAAATGTGCTGCGGGATGTCCATCAACAACAAAGTTGTTGCAGTTTAATATACTTTTCTCATGCGTTTAGGATTGAACCAACTAGGAAGCGACATTGATAACCCAGGAACAAATATTGTGTTATATGGGGCCCTTCCACACAGACATCTAACTCAGAATATCAAGGCAGAAAATCCCACAACATCTCCTTTGAACTGAGTTATATATCCCAGTTCAAAGGAGATCATGTGGGGTTTTACTCAACTGGGTGGAATGAGCCATAGTGTGATCTCCCCCAAACCCAAGGATCCAAGGAAATAAATTCACTTTAAAAAAGCATGCACTTTGACATTTCTAAAAACCCACCTTAGATAGAGTGAGGTGCCATCCTCAGGCTGCAGGTGCTGTGGAGTGGGCAGTAAAAGCCTCCTAGACTTTCTTGTTGTTCTCAAGAGTGGCACAAAGGGCACGGTCTCCTCCTTTAGGGATACTAAACTGTGCTTCCAGCAGGGCTCTTCCTGTTGTGGTGCTTTGCTCCAGGCAGCAAAATACCTTGAAACCTCCCCTTCCCATACACAGAGATGCTCATAACAGCCCTGCATTGCCTGTTAAGAGAGCCACGTGCTTTGCCTGCAGAAAGTCCTGGGTTCAGTCTGGGACATCTCTCTCTCTCTCTCTTTCTCTCTCTCTCCAGGTAAATCTAACTAAAAGAGAGAAAGACTTCTCCCTGAAAGCCTGGAGAGCCCCCACCAGGCAGTGTGGAGAGGCTCACTCTTCCTTTTTCTCTGTGTGCATTTCCATTGATGTTCCAAACCCGAATGACTCAATATGTGGTACTGATGTGGCACATTTCAAATGTGTTTTTAATGGTTTTTGTATTGTATTGATTTTATACTGATTTTATAATGCTGTTTTAAATATATATTGTGGGTTTTTATGGCATCAAATTGCTGCCTTGAGTCGCCTTCGGGCTTGAGAAAGGCGGGATAGAAATATCGCAAATCTATATAAATAAAAAGGTAATGTTCGTTTGTGGGATTAACAGAACTCAAAAACAACCGGGCGAATTGACGCCAAATTTGGACACAATACACCTATCAGGCCAATGAGTGACCATCACTCATAAAAACACCAAAGAAACACAGTAGAAGCAAAAAGATGCTACAGCGCATGCACAAAACAACTCCTCCTGGCAAACAAAACACTCAATACTATATCCACACTCTCTTCCGGACTACAGCTCCCAGCATCCCCTAGACCAGGCCCTTTAGGAGAGGAGGATGATCCAAATGCACTACTTCCAAGCTGCAAGCTTTCTTCTCCTTGGATTTCTTTGAGAGCACCCCAATCCCTGCATATTTCCAATTTCCTATTCCTGGACTGCAACTCCCAGTAATCCTCCAGAGGAATAAGATTTTTTTTTTTGTCATGTCAGGAGCGATTTGAGAAACTGCAAGTCACTTCTGGTGTGAGAGAATTGGCCATCTGCAAGGATGTTGCCCAGGGGACGTCTGGATGAATTGATGTTCCATCCTTGTGGGAGGCTTCTCTCATGTCCCCGCATGAGGAGCTGGAACTGATAGAGGGAGCTCATCTGCCTCTCCCTGGATTCGAACCTGTGACCTGTCGGTCTTCAGTCCTGCTGGCACATGGGTTTAACCTACTGCGCCACCGGAGGCTCCAGATAGATAGATTAGATAGCTTAATCAGGAGGACTGCTGGGAGTTGCAGTCCAAGAATAGGTAGAGAAGTAAGAATGAGGAGAAAGAGGAAAAGAAAGGGGGAAGGAAGGGAAGAGGAAGGGAAGGAAGGGGAAAATGAAAGAAAAAAGGGAGGGAAGGAAGGAAGGAGAGAAAGAAGGAGGAGAGAAAGGGGGAGGGAAGGTTGGCCACAGCAACGCGTGGAGGGTACAGCTAGTAAATAAATAAAATGTTCAGAGTACTTTACAAACAACACCAAAAAAATCTTTGCAGCCACCCAGTATAGTAAGTTAATTGTACTATGTAACATAATTTGAAAAAAATACTCTGTTCCTGGTTTGAAAGTTTGATTTCCTGTTTATTCTGTGGTACTTACTTTGAAAATAGTTGTTATACTCCAGAAACTTTATTTTGGTGGCAGTGAGTGTGTGTCAACTGTAAAATAAAATGCATGAAGCCAATTGGTTGAGCAATGCACGGGTTGATGACTCGGCCTGGAACTTTTGGAGACTGTTGCATTTTTGTTCAGGCTCGAACTATGCCGGTGCAGAGAGAAGAAGAAGCAGAGAGCGAGAGAGAGGCTGATTTGCTTCTTGGCTGCTGAAAAGGAGGTCTCTCATATGGATACAGAAAGGACCAATTTAAATATCATAGGAAAGGACATTTAGTAAGTTGATGCAACTGATCGTGTTGTACATATTTTGTTCTGAACTACGAAAAGTAAACTACTGGTACTTGTTCTTTACTGTTCACCTGCGTGGCATATTTTCTTTCCCTGGCGAGGCAGTGTGTGGGCTGATCCAACACGAACTACACGTGGTTTATTTTACATTCCGCCACAAACCTGCTCTGTTTTGTGGATGCTGAGCCGCATGAACAGAGTGTACATCTCTTTCTGAGCACTGAAACTGACATGCCCTTTAACGTAGCAATAAACAGGCATCATTTCCACCATAAGGCTACTCTCGCCTGGAGAAATGTGGGTCCCTCCTTCTCTTTGCTGTAATATCATAAAAGTCCAAGCTTACTGAAACTAGATTGAGGCTTGAAGTATCATAGCAGGGACCCAGGGGCAATTCTTTCAGTATATAAACCTTGTGCTTAAGCGGTATCAAGACCTGGATTCAGTGCATCCCTGGGCAGACAAGTGCGGCTATTGAGAATGAGACAGGCAAGTATTTGTTTGGGAGAGAGAACATTTAGTCACGTTCCCACTCTGTTCTTATAAATAATGGAAAGACAGTCACCTCCCTTTTTATGATTATTATCCAGATGGGAAATGTGAATAAAATGCTCTGAACATCAGGGCCATAAGGCACAGATAACAGCCACCTTAGGTGGCACATTATGGATATTATGATAGGCCACTGGCATTTCTTGAAATGGTATTTGTACCACCAGGGACAGGGAAGACGTTCTTGTGGAAATTCCCCAAAATAACTTGGCCGGTTTGAGTTACTCGGGTGAATGAGAGAAGTGCCATTACTGTGTCTCAGTTGACAAATACTCTTAGATCAGTCCTGGGAATCATATTACCTAAGACGCCCACTTCACCACTTTATTTGACTGAGCTTGAATCTTTGTAATATTTCTTTGTGTTGGATATATGTGTGAACAGGAGCATAGTGAGAGCAAATTTCATCTCAAAGTGCCTTTAGGTGAGGTAAAGGTTTCCCCCTTACATAAAGTCCAGTCGTGTCCGACTCTGGGGGTTGGTGCTCATCTCCATTTTTAAGCTGAAGAGCCGGTGTTGTCCCTAGACATCTCCAAGGTCATGTGGCCGGCATGACTACATGGAGTGTGGTTATCTTCCCGCAGGAACGGTATCTATTGTTCTACTTACATTTGCATGTTTTTGAATTGCTAGGTTGGCAGAAGCTGGGGCTGACAGCGGGAGCTCACATCGCTCCCTGGATTCGAATCTCTGACCTTTTGGTTAGCAAGTTTAGCAGTTCAGCGGTTTAACCCACTGCACCACCGGGAACTCCAAGGGCCACCCTACATGTGATATATTCACTCCTAGAATGCTTTTGTCTGAGCTAGTGTCACTGGAAATGTTTATATGGCCATCAGGAGTGTGGGGAGGTTAATTTAGGACCATAGCTGGAAGGCGAAATGCCATTTCCCAATATGCTAGTTTCAATCCAGTTTATTTCTTTTTGTGCTGACTATTTGTGTACTTTTTTCCAATTTGCATTTTTCTGACAGAGATGGGGAAGCGATGCCTGAAGAATTCAAAGGACATTTGAAGCCACCTTCTCTTGAGGGCAGACCATCAATCCCTCTAATCCACTACTGTTGACACTGGCTGGCAGAAGGTTTTCAAGGTTTCAGGAATGATTATTTCTTTGCCTTCGGTGGAGAATGGATCTTGGCTCTTCTGCTAACAAAGCAGGTGCTCTATAAACACAACTAGGAAAATGTATTGTCAAAGGCTTTCATGGCTGGAATCACTGGGTTGTTGTAGGTTTTTCCAGCTATATGGCCATGTTCTAGAAGCATTCTCTCCTGACATTTTGCCTGCATCTATGGCAAGCATCCACAGAGATTGTGAGGTCTGTTGGAAACTAGGAAAACGGGGTTTGTATATCTGTAAAATGTCCAGGGTGGGAGAAAGAACTCCTGTATGTTTGAATGGTGCAATTGACCACCTTAATTAGCATTGAATACCCTTGTAGCTTCAAAGTCCGGCTTCACAACCTCTGAGGATGCCTGCCATAGATGCAGACAAAACATATGGTCTGGAACCTGACCATATAGCCCGAAAAACCTACAACAACCCACAACTTGGAAAGTCATGTGGACCTACAGCTCCCATAATACCCTCTTTAGCCAGTTAAGTGGCCAGATCAGTTGTGAGGATTCTGGAAACAGTACTAACATTTCTGATATGAATAACATTGACTATAATCAGACAGCTTCTCCCCTTCTGCCTCCATTCAAAATCCCCCAAATGGTTCTACCTTACAAAACTATGATCACAGAACCCAGTTCAACCCACTATGCCCAGAAGAAGGATTGCCCATTCGGGAAAGATCTGCCATAATTGAAGCAGCATCCAGATCTTTTTGTTAAAGTCCAAACTCATCAGATATGATATGAGCAGAGCCATAACAAGAGACTGGTTAAAATGTCTACATTATCTAGACAGATTGTTTATTTCAGCATCTTCCCCGCCTTCTGTTTATGTTACTATTTGTTTGCTTCTTTATGTGGCCATTTATATCTGTATGATAGCATCAAGCACAAGGCAGACTGCAACAAGATTCTGTAATGCAGTACAAAATTAAGTACAAACTGAGAAAATGTGGTAGTAAACACAACTTCATAAACAACATATGATGTGGGGGAGAAAAACATAGGGTCAAACCACAAAGCTTTAATGTTATGTAATAATTGCAATGAACTATCCAAGGACTTGGTCCCAGTGTGGTAGAATCCCAATGCTGTTTAAGGACTGTGTCAATGGGTTGTTGTGAGCTTTCCGGACTATATGGCCATGTTCCAGAAGCATTCTCTCCTGATGTTTCGCTCACATCTATGGCAGGCACCCTTAGAGGTTGTGAGGTCTGTTGGAAACTATGCAAGTGAGATTTATATATCTGTAGAATGTCCAGGATGAGAGAAAGAACTCTTGCCTGTTTGAGGAAAAGATTAATGTTGCAATTGACCACCTTGATTAGTACTGAATGGCCTTGCACCTTCAAAATCTGGCTGCTTCCTGCCTGGGGGAATCCTTTGTTGGGAGGTGTTAGCTGGCCACCTCCCAACAAAGTGTCAAAATCTGTTTCTCGGGAGTCAGCCTTTCTCTACACATATAAGATAGATAGCCAAAGTATTCTTATAAGTAAATTTCAGGAACATGGAAAGGTTATTCTTTTGGACTACAACTCCCACATCACTGGCCATTCTGGCTGATTGATTTAGGGAGGTATATTCTAGAAAGGCAACTCTTCAGACTCATAAATCTCACAAATGTGTAGCAATACCCCATAATACGGACAGGTGAAGAGTGAGCAAAACTGCACAAGAACATGCCTGAAAACTTGTATTAATATTAATGACAATCAGGCATGAGTGGGTGGATTTGATTTACTCATAATGAATGAGAAAAAATTAGTTACTTTAATACTATTTAATGAAGGATTATTTTTAATTATGGTCAGTTATTTTTTTAAATGTACACACAGGGAAAGCATTTTAAATTTCTTAACACTCTTAACCTAATCCCCCAGAAAAAACAATATTTACAGCCTTGAGCTCCTGGCTGCTTCCTGCCTGAGGGAATCCTTTGTTGGGAAGTGTTAGCGGGCCCTGATTGATTTATGTCTTCAAAGCCAGGCTTTGAAGTTGCAAGACTATTCAATTAAAGTGGCCAATTGCAACATTTACACTTGCCACAAACAGACAAGATTTCTTTCCCCCACCCCGGACATTGCACAGATATATAAACCCCACTTGCCGGGTTTCCAACAGACCTCACAACCTCGAGGATTCCTGCCTTAGATGTGGGTGAAACGTCAGGAGAGAATGCAACTGGAAGATGGTCATACAGCCCTGAAAACCCACAGCACATTTGTGCTATTGCTTAACAGCAGTTATTCCCAAGCTGTGAGTTCTGGGGAAACAATTGACAGGACGTTCCTGCATGGCAGGGAGTTGGGCCAGGTGGCCTCATGGTCTCTTCCAACTCTATGATTCTATGAAATAGTATGGGCCAGAGGTTTAGCACAGCTGGTAAATCACCAGCAACTATAGGATCTGTCCACCAAAAGGTTCCAAGTTCGAAGCCCCAGGTCAGCCTGAGCTGTGGACTGTCAGCCCTGCTCACTGATTACCTAAGCAGTCAAAAACAGCTTTAGCTGTAATTAGAGAAATTAGATAGTGCTAAAAGCGGGGGGAAGATGATCAGAAAATGCTGGGCGACCATAGAGGATGGAGTGACAGCACCTCCTGTGGCTGGACTCACCTCCTATGGGACCAAAACAGCTGGAAACCAAGTCAAAACAACACACCTTCTCTCTGTTCTTTCTGTCTGTGTATTGTGATCCACCCTGAGTCCCCTTCAGGGGTGGGAAGGGCGGAATATAAATAAAGTGTTGTTGTTGTTATTGTTGTTATTATTAGAAACACAACAAGATGAGTCCACAGCAGACAAAATCACTCTGCTGGCTGTTGTTTTGTTGTTGTTGTTGTTGTTATTATTATTATTATTATTATTATTATTATTTGAAACACAATAAGATGAGTCCATAGCAGACACTCTGCTGGCTGTTATATTGGATCACACGTCAGACACTTCCAAAGTGTCTAGGACTGTGTGATGTATTGGCGAATAACGCGTGCACATCTGAGTGGGGTGGCCTTCTGCAGCTGGCAGATAGTAATTTTGTCAGCGCTGATTGTGTTTAAGTGCAGGCCAAGGTCTTTAGGCACTGCACCCAGTGTGCCGACCACCACTGGGACCACCTTGACTGGCTTGTGCCAGGGTCTTTGCAATTCAATCTTTAAATCCTCTTATCATGTCAGCTTTTCCAGTTGTTTCTCTTCAATCCTGCTGTCACCTGGGACTGCGACATCGACAATCCATACTTTGTTTTTTAACACAATTGTGAGGTCAGGCGTATTGTGCTCCAAAACTCTGTCTGTCTGAATTTGGAAGTCCCAGAGTAGCTTGACATGTTCATTCTCTGATCCCACCAGTTCTTTGTTGCAGGCTTATTATTATTATTATTATTATTATTATTATTATTATTATCGGATTATAACTTCCAAAACCCCTGAGATTAAGCCCTTCAGAACCTCTTGGGTGCATTTCCGCTGCATTCAAAAGCACTCCCTTATGATCAAGCAGGAAATTGTACCCTGGTCTAGCATTGCTCAGCAGGAGAAGAATTTCAAGTCATTCTTAACACAGAAGAGTTTAAAAGTACAGAAGGCATTCAAGAGGAAAATCAATCTGGCGGCTACTATCTACACTGCTTTTTTTCCCCCCTGGAAGGTATCCCTGCTGTAATAAGTTCTGTACTCTAAAGAGACCACTCTGGAATTGAAAACAGACTTCTTTGTAACAATATAGGATTCGCTGACATCTTTCAACTGTTGTTAAGAGTAGCTTTGGGATTTGTGTGAACTTCCCAGAATACAGAGCGAGCCTTGAGTGCTGGTCGCGAAACAGATTATGGATGATGGCTTCATATTAATATAAAACAACGTAGAAAACACAAGACATAAATGTTGTCCTACACGGCATACATAAAGCTGCTTGTCCTTTGCCACATTCCCAGCCCCTTTTTCTTTATACTTTTGTCCTCTTGTTATTGAACACCTACTATTGTATATAGTTCATTCGGATATCTTCATAGAATAATAGAGTTGGAAGAGACCTCATGGGCCATCCAGTCCAATCCCATTCTGTCAAGAAGCAGGAAAATTGCATTCAAAGCACCCCTGACAGATGGCCATCCAGCCTCTGTTTAAAAGAAGGCTTTTAAGTCTTTACGTTCTGTAATATACAGAACAATCCATGCTAGATTTGGGCAGTCGGGAAGTTCTAAGGGTTTGTGTGAGACTTCAAGCAGAAAGTTAAAACACCAAAATTTTGGAAGAGGAAGGAGCTCTTTTCATAAACCTACCAATGAGTTCTTGGGAGGCATTTTTTTTATGTCAGGAGCAACTTGAGAAACTGCAAGTCACTTCTGGTGTGGGAGAATTGACCGTCTGCAAGGACGTTGCCCAGGGGATGCCCGGATGTTCTGATGTTTTACCATCCTTGTGGGAGGCTTCTCTCATGTCCTCACATGGGGAGCTGGAGCTGACAGAGGAAGCTCATCTGTGCTCTCCCCAAATTCAAACCTCCGACCTGTCTGTCTTCAGTTCTGCCGGCACAAGGGTTTAACCCATTGCACCACCGGGGGCTCCCTCTTTGGAGACGGATATGTTATTTTATTCCTTTATTTATTTATTTGGCTTTCTTATGAATTAGTGCAGTTTAACACAACTTTCACATTACGGTATAGTACTGTATAATTCATATAATTCACAGGCATTGTTATGGTTGTGTTTCTTCAAGCTGATTTTTGGCAATCCTAAGGCAAACCCATCATGTGATTTTATGGGCAGGATTTGTTGAAAAGAGGGTTTGCCTTTGCCTTCATCTGAGGCCCCATCACTGTCATATAATCCAGTTCTGAATTCAGATTGTCTGCTTTGAACTGGATTATCTGGCAATGTAGACTCATATAATCCAGTTCAAAGCAGGAAATTCGGATTCAAAAATTAGTGGGGCAAAAATCACGGTACCTTAAGGAGAGACACAGAGTTATCAGTCCTGGTAAATGTTTCACTGGCATTCTGACAGGTTCGGTTATAGCTGATTTAAGAAATCTGCAAGATGTATGTGGGACATCTGCCAGAAATTTACTTTTAATTTTTTTTTATTGACTCTCCGAGTTGCACTAAATGTCATAAGTGCTGATGTGGATATACTGATGTACACAAGCAGATTTCTTGTCATTATCTCTCTTTACCCTCCTGCTGCTTTTACTTTTCCCTTGGGAACCCTGCTTCACTTTGGGGTCATTTCCCTGCCATGCTAGTGCCCACAGTGTAAATTCAAACTCTGTTTAATTTCATAAACATGAGAACAAAGGAGTACTTGCAGAGAGTTCTCATGGGAAATGCTTTACATTTGTGCTTCCATTGAGCCACCTGTGTGTGTGTGGCCGGATCCAGACAGGCCTTTATCCCAGGAGAATCCGCATTTTAAAACCTGGATTTTCCTGTGGGCCTGTCCACACCCACCCCATAAAGCACGCACTTTCTGGGGTGGGTGTCTAGATGTTCTCTTGGGACTAGTCTGAAAGAATGTCTGGAGGCCCTACCCCCCTCCCCCAAAGCTCCCAGACCCCTTAGAAAAGTAATAGAAGCTTTCCAGGCCTCCATTACAAGCCTCGGCAGGCTCTCCCAGCACATAGAAATGACGCACCAGGGGAGCAGGAGGAGGGGAGAGCGATTTTCCTTTTCTATGCATGGGAGAGCCTGCCAAAGCTTGTAATGGAGGCCTCGTAAGTTTTTATTACTTTTCTAAGGGGTCTGAGAGCTTGGGGGAGGGGATGGGTATTCCCACAGTTTACTGAGCTTATTTAGCCCAGAAAACTGTGAGAAGACTTTCCGGTATCTGCAGTCCAGCCATGGGAAATAGTGGATTTATCCCGCGCCTTCCAAGAAGGTGTGAAATAAATCCACTATCAAATTAATTCGCTACTAATCATGGTTTTCCTGGTTTGTAGCTAATTAATTTGAGACTGTCCAGAACGTTCTCTGGGCAGCCCCTCCTCTTTTGCAGGATTTTCCACAATAAAGACCCTGTCTGGACAGGCCCCGTGGCTCCATTTGTTTACAGCCCTCATCAGCTTTTTTACAATTTTAAAAATACACAGTTGTGCTGGAGGAGTCCACACCAGCGTATAGAGATGAAGGCACATGTTTTTCTTGACGGCAGGGATATACAGTCATGCAAATTTGCACATCTTCCAGCTGAGATAGGATTTTAAGTGCACCTTTTTAACCCGTGTTTTTCAACTGTTAATGCGATCCAGTTTGGATTTTTGCCAAATGTCATGTAACCACCACCACCTGCCTTTGATCCTGTTTTTTTCTGCATTTTAGAGCCTGTGTAGAAGGGCCCAAAGCATCCCGGGATGCATATTAAAAGAAGTCTGTAGCCTGCAAGGGTTACCTGATCTGATTGTTTCTTTTGCAATGTACATATGGTGAGTTTTGGATAGAAGGGTTGTTGAAGTGATCTACTTAGTTGACTGAGGTACAGTGTTCCCTTACTATTTTGCAGTTTGCTTTCTGCGGACTTGCTGTTTCGCAGATATGGTTGAGAAATAATATTTTAAATATATTTTTATACATTTTGTGGTCTCAATCCTATCCACTAAACAGCGAGTCCACGGAAAGCGAGCCACTGCTTGCAGGGGCCTTCTTCTTCCCAGAAACTCCCTGCATGGTGAGACGTTTCCCACTGCTTGGCCGACTGGTCATCCAGTGGCAGGCCCCACCCCATCCCTGGATGGGTCAGGGCCAGCTTCCCCATGTTTCCTCAGCAGCCTTTGCAGGGCTGACCTGGTCCTCCGCAGCCTCTACAGGGCTGCCACGTTAAGGCTGCTGGGGTGAGGTGGAGAAACTGGCCCTGGTCAATCCAGCGGTGGGGCCTGCTGCTGGTTGGCTAGGGCCGGCTTCTCCACCTCACCCCGGCAGCCTTTACAGGGCTGCCCTCAGCCTCCATAGGGCTCCGTGGCTTCTGCAGGGCTGCCGGAGCGACGTGGGAAAGCTGGCCCTGGCTGCCACGGAGGCAGGATGGCCAGCCAGCCAAGCAGCAGGAAACTTCCCACCATGCAGAGGGCTTCTGGGAAGAATCCCCCTGCAAGCAGGACGCCCACCACCACAATGACCCTTGCCTCGTAAGTCGGGGCAATGTATTTCTGATATTAAAACAATGTATAAAAATATATTAAATATATATGTAGTGTCCCTACTTCGCGGATTTTCACTTATTGTGAGAGGTCCTGGAACGGAACCCCCGTGATAAGTGAGGGAACACTGTATACCTATAATATAGTTTTATCGCATAGCACTGCATATACAAAGGAATCAAGGGCAAAGAAACAACAACCATCCAATTTGAGGGAAGCACTTCAAAAATAATGTGCAGATGCAATTCTAACTTGTCAAAAGAAGAAAATGAAACTTGTCTCGCCACATCATTACGGCAACAACCAGAGCAATGCAAATAAAGGCAAATTAGCTGAACATAAGCACAACTTGATGAGTGAAGTGTCAGAATGGCAATTAAGCAGAAAACACACAAAAACCATTAAGGCCACATGCATATCCATTGCCAATGAGCAATTCCTCTTTCTATCCAGTCTGTGCCGCAATCGTTAGTGATTTCACAGCCTTCTAATTCCTTTTGTCTAGTCATCGTCACCTTCATTGCTTAGGAAGCACTTCCTGCAACATTTGGTCATGCCTCATTATAGTGCAAACCAATTCACAGAAAATGAAGACTGAATGTCATCTGTGATAGGATTTTTCAGAGACTCTCTTTGGGATTTAGATGCACCATCATAAAATTCTGCTTGGCGTCATTGTTTTCATGTTTATCATGCTGTTTATAAGATCCCATTATAGAAGGCATTGCATTCCAGACACAACCAGACAGAAGTACCATCAGTAAAAGTTCGGGATATATTGTGCGGATGTCTCAGGGGCCTTCCAGACAGCCATATAACCCAGAATAACAAGGCAGGTAATCCACAATGTGTGCTTTAAACAGCATTATATGAGTCCACGCTGGAATATAACCCAGTTCAAAACGGACAATGTGGGATTTTATACAGCCTGAGGGCCCTTCCACACAGCCCTATATCTCAAAATATCAATGCAGGAAATCCCACATTATCTGAGTGTGGACTGAGATCACCCAGTTCAAAGCAGATATTGTGGGAGTTTCTACCTTGATAATCTGGGATATAGGGCTGTGTGGAAGGGCCCTTAGAGAAATTAGGAACATTTTCTCTCACTTCATGCATAGAAATCTTCCCCAAGCCAGTGCCATCTAGATGCATTGGACTACAACACCCATCATCTTGACCTTTTGTGAGACATGAACCCAAATGGGGACCCCTTATCTCAATGTTGGGCTCATGAAAAAATTGGCAACAGTAAAGTGTTTCCAAATGGCACCCATTTATAAACAACGGGCAATGTTTACTTTTGGTTCTGCAGAAAATGCTTCTGATGTATTCCATAAAAAAGGACAAATCAGCCTGTTTCGCAAATCTTACAAATGCTGAATTATTTTCAGTCAATGTTTGATTGTTATACCTATTTTATACTTGGAGGCTATATAAAACATTTCTCAGTTGGAAGGTTTAAGAAGCCCTGATCTATACCATACCAAGCCAAAGGAGACCAGGTTGTGGAAATTCGCACCCACAGTATTGGACAGGTGTAATTTTGAGATGGTAGCAGGCATACTCTGTCTTTCACATTTTAGGAGTGCATTGATATGGATGGTTTCACTTTGGCCAAAGTATCTTGAGTCCTAGTGTTGGGGTAAAATACAAATGATTTAGCTGTATGAAGAAATAGGTGTAAAGTGGTATAGAAATTAATTATAATTAAGCAAACAAATGCATAAAAAATCAAGATAGTGAGACTGCTACTGGGTCCTCACTTATCCATGCAAGGCCAAAAATAATCTGGTAGGATGAGCATTTGGAGCCCCCGATGGTGCAGTGGGTTAAAACAGCTGCTGAACTTGCTGAGCGAAAGGTCGCAGGTTTGAATCTGGGGAGCGGTGTGGGCTCCTGCTGTCAGCAGTTCGAAAACATGCAAATGTGAGTAGATCAATAAGTACCGCTCCGGCGGGAAGGTAACGGCGCTCCATGCAATCATACTGGCCACATGACATTGGAGGTGTCTATGGAGAACACCAGCTCTTCAGCTTAGAAATGGAGATGAGCAGCAACCTTCAGAGTCAGACATGACAGGACAATGTCAGGGAAAACCTTTAGCTTTACTAGGATGAGCATTGATCTTCCTAAGAACTCTAAAGACTCTAGATATGGTCTGATCTTGAAAGTTAGGGTGACCTCTGGTGTATACTTGAATAGGAGGTTGTCAACAAACACCAGGTGCTTTAGGCTGCATTGCAGGAAAATAACTGGTGAAACTATTTCTGAGCATGCCTTGCTTTGGGCAGGGTCTGGACTGCCCAAAATCCGAACCCAGATTATCTGCTTTGAACTGGATTACATGAGTCTACACTGCCACGAAATCTGGGATAAGCGGATAATGAACCAGTTTGTAGACTAAGACCTTCTGGGGAGGTCCTGCTCCTAGCCCCAGTGGTCTCGCAGGTGTCTCCTGTGAGGACAAGGGACAGGGCCTTCTCTGTGGTGGCCCCATGACTGTGGAACTCCCTCCTGAATGAGATCAGGTCAGTCCTCCTCCCTCCTGACCTTTAGGAGACAGCTAAAGACTTGACTGTGGAACCAAGTATTCAACCCATCATAGGAATATTTAAAGTTAAAGTTAAAAGTGCAATGACCCAGTACTGTTTACAGACAATACCTATGTCTTTGTATGATATGTGATTTGATTTTATGTGATGTGCTCAATAATGTTTAATGTTTTATCAGGGGAGGGTCAATTTTGATGTTTTATACTGTTTTTTATCGATGGCATTGAATTGTTGCCAACACTGTGAACTGAGTCCCCTTCGGGGTTGAGAAGGGCGGTATACAAATACTGCAAATAAATAATTAATAAATAATAATCTGCAATCAGATCCTGGGATATAGGGCAGTGTAGCTCTAGCCTGGGGGGGCCCTGGTGGCACAGAGGGATAAACCACTGAACTGCTAAACTTGCTGGCTGAAATGTTAGCAGTTTGAATCTGGGAAGGAGGGTGAGCTCCCGCTGTTAGCCCCAGCTTCTGCCAACTTAGCAGTTTGAAAACATGCAAATGTGAATAGACCGATAGGTACTGCTCCGGTGGGAAGGTAATAGCACTCTATGCAGTCATGCTGGCCACATGTCCTTGGAGGTGTCTATGGACAATGCCGGCTCTTTGGCTTACAAATGGAGATGAGCACCCCACCCCCCCACCCCGAGTTGGACACAACTAGATTTAATGTCAGGGAAAACCTTTACCTTTACTTTAGATCCAGCCTAAGAAGACCCTATGAAATTCATGGGGTCCCTATAAGTCCAACACATAAAAACACAAGATGAGAAGTGTACCTGACTAGTGACTACAGCCATCTCCCCTTGCCGTATTGTGGGGCTTGTAAGAAGGATGTAGCAATTATAACAGTTCATTATTTTCTAAATGTACGGTGCCATCATAAATAAATAAAAGCCTTGGGTGTTATCATCAATAAGGTTTTGTTGTATTATTCAATAATGAAATGTAAACTGTCTGAGGAGAATAATTAATTGTTATCATGTATAATTTAGTGGTATCACTTGCTAGGATGCGAATTTTGAAAAGGGTGCTCCCTGCTGTAGCGTTAAGATCCACAGGAAAGCAAAGGCCAGCCCAGACTGCAAGGCAGGAGGCAAAACCAGCAGAAAGCAAGCAAGTTGCGTTGGGATAGTTTGTTTAATATGGTCAATGAAAAATTTAAGAAGCAGAGATAAAGGTGGACCGAGGAGTTAGAAATCCATTTCCTATAGAAGTCCCTTTGCTTGAGAATTACTCTATTTCCCCGAAAATAAGACAGTGTGTCTTATATTAATTTTTGCTCCCAAAGATGCGCTAGGACTTATTTTCAGGGGATGACTTATTTTTCCCTGAAGAATTCACATTTATTGTTAAACCAAAAAATGAACATTTATTATATACTGTACAGTAGTTGTTGGTATATAATAAATATACTGGCTCTCACACACAGGATCACAAAAAGTAAGGGCTGTAAACAAGCATGTAGCGGGGGGGGGGGGGCGGCTTTGGGGGCTTTAGCCCCCCCCCCCCCCCGAAATTCTCATGGTGGTCTGCAAGAAGGCCTTACTGGTACATTATTTAAACTGTTATGCTTGTTCATATCATGATCTGATCACCATGCTCAATATATCTCATATGCATGGGGGTACTGGGGTAACGATACAAAAGTTTTGCTAGGGTAGACCCTCTTTCACTCAGACTCAGCCCCCCCCAATCAAACTCACCCCCCCCCCCCAAATCAAAATCCTGGCTACGGGCCTGGCAGTAAAGTACCTGGCTCCTACACTCTGTCTGGAGACTGTAACCATTTCCCATAGCAGTTCCTGGACCACTTGTACAGCAGTGATGATACTGCAGCTTCTGGCCACCAGGGGGAATCTGCTTCCAAACAAGCGCATTCAAAGCAACCCCGACAGATGGGCATCCAGCATCTGTTTAAAAGCCTCCAAAGAAGGAGCCTCCACCACACTCCGGGGCAGAGAGTTCCACTGCTGAACAGCTCTCACAGTCACAAAGTTCTTCCTAATGTTCAGATGAAATCTCCTTTATTGTAGTTTGAAGCCATTGCTCCGCATCCTAGTCTCCAGGGCATCAGAAAACAAGCTTGTTCTCTCCTCTCTATGACTTCCTCACACATTTATCCATGGCCCTCATCATGTCTCCTCTCAGCCTTCTCCTCTGAAGGCTAAACATGCCCATCTCTTTAAGCTGCTCCTCATAGGGGTTGTTTTCCAGACCCCTGATCATTTTAGTTGCCCTCCTCTGGACACATTCCAGCTTGTCAACATCTCCCTTCAGTTGTGGTGCCCAGAACTGGACACAGTGTGATTCCAGGTGTGGTCTGACCAAGGCAGAATAGAGGGGTAGCATGACTTCCCTGTATGTAGACACTATACTCCTATTGATGCAGGCCAAAATCCCATTGGCTTTTTTTGCCGCTGCATCACATTGTTGGCTCATGTTTAACTTGTCCACGAGGACTCCAAGATCTTTTTCACACGTACTGCTCTCGAGCCACGCGTCCTCCATTCTCTATCTGCTTTTCATTTTTTCAGCTTAAGTGAAATATCTTGCATTTGTCCCTCTTGAACTTCATTTTGTTAGTTTTGGCCCATCTCTCTAATCTGTTAAGATTGTTTTGAATTCTGCTCCTGTCTTCTGGAGTATTGGCTCTCCCTCCCAATTTGGTGTCATCTGCAAACTTGATGATCATGGTCTTACTTTCGGGGAGGCCTTATATTTAGCAATTCAGCAAGACCTCTACTAGGTCTTATTTTCAGGGGATGTCTTATTTTCAGGGAAACAGGGTACCAATTTGCAAGTTATCTTGGGCTCCATCTGGAGGACACCATTAGTAACTACACCTCAATAGATCTTCCAAGTTATAAAACCTTTAAGGGCGGTTCCAGACAGAGCTTTATCACAAGCTTTAGTGAGGGGCAAAAAATCCCGGGACTTCAGGAGAGGCTTCCAGGATGGCCACCATAGGCAGGACTTCCTCTGAAAACTGGCAGTTTTTTTTTAAAACATCGCGGGATGCGAATATGCAAATATGCAAATATTCGGATATATGGCAAAGCACAAAAGTTCAGTTCTTTGTTCTGGCCAGAAAAATGTTCCCTCCAGATGTTTCATGATGTATCATCCACACTTACAAACCTCATGGGGTAGAACCACTATTGCCCAGGTCAGCAGTACACAAATGGGAACACACATTTTCAAGCCAGTAACAGAACTTTGCCATCTACTATTTTTAGAGCCTGGCTGCCTGGCCATCTGTCTAGAAAGATTTGGTTGTGTACTTGTGGCATCCAACAACAGGGTCCTGTTTCTAGGTTTTATTTGGCTTTCCAGATTAGCCACCTTCATAACCTTGGCTCTCCTCAAAAGTTCTGATTTATGTGCAGACCAAAATAGCTGTGTCCTCCACATGTTTCATCAAATTTCTGGCACACTAAGAAATTTTTTGGAGTAGGACTACTTCTATCCAAATCAGAACTATACAATGAAACAGGAACACACACTTTCAAGCTAGGAACAGAACTTTGTCATTATTGTCACTTTTTACAGGTTGCCTGGCCATCTGTCCAGACAGATTTGGTTGTGTACTTGTGGCATCAAGCAACATGGACGATTTTTGCCTTCTACTCAAGCATTACCTTCTTTTTAGGAACTCACCAATCAGGAACAAGCATCAAAAACCCAGGAACAAACCAAAAATCAAAAAATCCTGTGATATCTGATTGTAGGGACATACTGACATGCGAATATCTGAATATTTGGCTAAAACCGCGATATTACTGCACCTGGAAATCTCACATTTTTTTACCTTTTGTTGCAATTATTTCCTGTTTTTTTAAAGATGTTGGTAAAGGATAAAAGGATAAATATGCCTTTTTAAGAGTCACAACATGAGGAAGAGAGTCTAGGGATACATCCAAACCACTCAACAATGGGCTAATTTAATTGCCATGGCTCCTTCCTATGGTATCATGGGATTTGTAATTTGGGGTAATTCTCTGTTAAGGAATTCTAGGGTCATTGTTCAGGGGAATGGACTGGGGAATGCCAAGTTCCTCCCTAAAGTATAAATTACAGGACTCTATAAGATTGATCCAAGGAGTATCAGATTGCTATAATGGTGTAACTGTATATACAGCACAATAATATTTGCTCATGTCATGCTTGCCTGAAATACATTTCCTTGTTCAGGGAGTAACTTGAGCTCAAGACAGTTGTAGTATTATAAATTGCACTTATTCTTCTTGTATCTGAACTACACTGCCATATAAAATCCAGATTATCTGATCTGAACTGGATTATATAGCAGTGTAGACTCACATAATCCAGTTCAAAGCAGACAATGTGGATTATCTGATTTGATACTTTGGTTTATATGGCAGTGTAGAAAGGGTCTGGAAGCTATCTAGTCTGACCTCCTGCCATGCAAGAATACACAATCAAAACATTCCTAACTGATGGCCATCCAGCCTCCCTCCAAGACTGCATATTCTATTTCCGAACAGCTCTTACCCGGTAAGAACTTTCTAATATTAAAGTGGAATTGCTTTGCCTGTATTTCGAACCCATTGCTCTATGTCCCAGGCTTATTGGTCTTAGGCTTAAAGCATAAAGAATGAATATGTTATTGAAGGCATTCAGGCCAGAATCGCTGGGTTGCTGTGAATTTTCTGAGCTGTATGGCCATATTCCAGGAGCACTGTGAATTCCAGACAAAAATAAATCAGGACCAGCGAACACCTCCCAACAAAGGATTCCCCCAGGCAGGAAGTAGCAAGGCTTTGAAGCTGCAAGACCATTAAATGCTAATCAAGGTGACCAATTGCAAAATTTACCCTCGCCTCAAGCAGACAAGAGTTCTTTCCCCCACCCTGGACATCATTCCACAGATGGTATATAAACCTCACTTGCCTAGTTTCCAACAGACCTCACAACCTCTAAGGATGCCTGCCATAGATGTGGGCAAAACATCAGGAGAGAATGCTTTGGAACATGGCTATACAGCCCAGAAAACTCACACCAACCCATAAAGAATTAGTTTCTTAGTTAGGTTCAGAATTAATGTTGAAGGGTGCGCATAAATGTCTTGAAAAGCATAATATTGTGGATTATCTGCCTTGATATTCTGGGTTATATGACTGTGTGGAAGGGCTCCATGATTTTATGATCCTTCAGAGGAAGGCAATGCCAAACATCTTCTGCATAAATCTTACAAACATGGTTTAATATCATTAATTCAAGGTTGCGTTGAAGGTGCATAAAACAAACTCTAGCAGCCCCCGGTAGCTCAGTGGGCTCAACCCTTGTGCCAGCAGAACTGCTGACTGGGGTGAGCTCCCATCTGTCAGCTTCAGCTCTCATGTGGTGACATGAGAGAAACCTCTCACAAGGATGGTAAAACATCTTGGCATCCCCTGGGCAATGTCCTTGCAGACGGCCAATTCTCTCAGACCAGAAGGGACTTGCAGTGTCTCAAGTCACTCCTGACATGAAAAACAAACAAACAACCAAACTCTTAAAAGTATTATTTGAATGTTTATTTTTGGGTTCATCACAAGAACCAATATTTATTAATAACTGGGGTGGGGGATTCAATAAAGGGAGAAGCACATTACTTCTTTACATTAAAAGATGCTCCTTTCAAGGAGATATACATATTTAGAAGTGAAATCATAAGGAGTAAGTAGCGGTGGAGGAGCAGCAGCAGGTAAATAAACAAAAATAAATCCTTAAAAGGACAGATCCATATATTGACAGAGAGAAAAGCAAACAATTCCTCAGCTTGTTGGTAATGCTATGCTTCTTTAAATGTAAATTTGATGAAAATCAAAGAAATTTATTTCTTCCTTATAATGATATCCTACTATCTTTTTAGAAGGGGATTTACATCTCCACTCTGGTATTAAATGCACAGCACATTGCAAAACACATAATGTGCTGTGTAGCAAGGAAAAGGTGATGCTGTGTTATTCAATTCTCTGCCATTTCTTTTGACACTAATGCAACACATGATCCCTCACTTTCTCATTTTTCAGAAATGCTGTTGTGATGGTAGTTATTGTTAGCTATTGGAGAGCAGAAGAGTGTCGTGTGAAATCAATTCCGTGCAAAACTGGCAGTGCAAATGTTTTCTTTCACTATGTAGTACAAAGTGGTATGAGACTCTATTTCTCTGAAAGTTACAGCCAACTAAGACTTCAGTCATTTCCTAGGGAGAAATAAATAAAGCTTGTTCTTTGGGGGAAGTGTGCTGGTGAGGAGGGGGGGGGGAAGCAATTGATTTCATGTTTTGAACATTTTTGTTCACTCTAAGGCCCCTTCCACGCAGCTGTATAAAGTCCACACTGAAGTCAATTATATGGCTGTGTGGACTCAGATAACTCAATGTGTTGTCGAAGGCTTTCAAGGCCAGAATCACTGGGTTGCTGTGAGTTTTCTGAAGCACTCTCTCCTGACATTTCATCCACATCTATGGCAGGCATTCTTGGAGGTTGTGAGGTTTGTTGAAACTAGGCAAGAGGGGTTTATATATCTGTGGAATGTCCATTTGAGACACCAGAAATGCTGGACCACTCTAACAATCACCACGTCAGACTACACAGAGAAGCCATGGAAGTCCACAAGCATGTGGACAATTTGAACAGAAAGGAGGAAACCATGAAAATGAACAAAATCTGGTTACCAGAATTTAAAAATTCAAAAATCAGGACAATAAATAAGAACAACACTCCAAAACAGGGGAATTCCAGACAAGAAACAATCAGGGCCAGCTAATCACCTCCTAACAAAAGATTCCCCTGGGCAGGAAGAAGCCAGACTTTGAAGCTACAAGGCTATTTAATGCTAATTAAAGTGATCAATTGCAACATTCACACTTGCCTCAAATAGACAAGAGGTGTTTCTCCCACCCTGGACATTCCACAGATATATAAATCCCACTTGCCTGGTTTCCAACAGACCTCACAACCTCGGAAGATACCTGCCACAGATGTGGGCAAAACATCAGGAGAGAATGCTTCTGGAGCGTGGCCATACAGCCTTGGAAACGCACAGCAACTCAGATAACTGAGGACCCTTCCACACAGCCATAAATCTCAGAATGTCAAGGCAGAAAATTCCACAATATCTGCTTTGAACTGGGTTATCTGAGTCCACACTGCCATATATTCCAGTCCAAAGCAGATAATGTGGGATTTTATTCAGCTGTGTGGAAGAGGCCTCAGTTAAAAGCAGATATTGTGGGATTTTCTGTCTTGATATTCTGGGATATAGGGCTGTGTGGAAGGGGCCTTAGTCGAATTAAAGAGAATTCATAGCATCTAAGTAAATGTTGGCAGTGATACTGAGCATTGTGACGCCTGGCTTGAGAGCAGTACGTGTGAAAAAGATCTTGGAGTCCTCGTGGACAACAAGTTAAACATGAGCCAACAATGTGATGTGGCGGCAAAAAAAGCCAATGGGATTTTGGCCTGCATCAATAGGAGCATAGTGTCTAGATCTAAGGAAGTAATGCTACCCCTCTATTCTGCTTTGGTTAGACCACATCTGGAATATTGTGTCCAATTCTGGGCACCACAATTCAAGAGAGATATTGACAAGCTGGAATGTGTCCAGAGGAGGGCGACTAAAATGATCAAGGGTCTGGAGAACAAGCTCTATGAGGAGCGGCTTAGGGAACTGGGCATGTTTAGCCTTCAGAAGAGAAGGCTGAGAGGAGATATGATAGCCATGTATAAATATGTGATAGGAAGCCACAGGGAGGAGAGAGCAAGCTTGTTTTCTGCTTCCTTGGAGACTAGGACGCGGAACAATGGCTTCAAACTACAAGAGAGGAGATTCCATCTGGACATTAGGAAGAACTTCCTGACTGTGAGAGTCGTTCAGCAGTGGAACTCTCTGCCCCGGAGTGTGGTGGAGGCTCCTTCTTTGGAAGCTTTTAAGCAGAGGCTGGATGGCCATTTGTCAGGGGTGATTTGAATGCAATATTCCTGCTTCTTGGCAGGGGGTTGGACTGGATGGCCCGTGAGGTCTCTTCCAACTCTTTGATTCTATGATTCTATAAACCATGGAAATATGTTTCATTGCTAAACCTTTTGCTGTTGGTGGTCTCGGCAAGTCATTTCTCCCCATGTTGTGATTTTCTTGGCAAGATTTGCATAGAGTGGGGTTGCTTTAGGCTTTCTCTGAGTCTGAGAGAGTGTGATGTGGTGAAAGTCACCGACTGGGTTTACACAACTGAGGCCCCTTCCATGCAGTTGAATAAAATCCCATATAATCTGCTTTGAGCTGGGATATATAGCACTGTGGACTCAGATAACCCAGTTCAAAGCAGATATTGTGAGATCTTCTTCCTTGATATTCTAGGTTATATGACTGTGTGGAAGGGCCTTCAGATAACCCAGTTCACAGCAGATATTGTGGGATTTTCTACCTTGATATTCTGGGATATAGGGCTGTGTGGAAGGACCCACAGCTGAACAGGGATTTGGACCCTGGTCTCCAGAGCTGAATCAGAACCCCATGCTGGTTTTCTTTACATTATTTTCAAAAGGACATTGCCAAACTCTTATTATTACATCCAAAGGACATGTACAGCTGAACATATTTCTTTCTCAATATTTTGCAGTACACACGACTAGCGGTTTATTTGTTTTGTAAAATTACAGCCAGCCCTCTGTCTCTGCAGAGCATCTATCCATGAATTCAACCATCCATGGCTTGAAAATATATCTCCCATTTTTAAAAAATCCAGAAAGCAAGCCTTGATTTTTCCATTTTATATAAGAGATGGCATTTTATTATATTGTTGTACTAGAGCATCCATGAATTTTGGCATCTGTGGGGTGTCCTTGAACTAACGCCCTGCGGATGCCAAGGGCACATAGTATTTTGAATCCCCACCAAATTATTAAAGTGACTGGAGATGTTTATATCTATAAGTACATAGGTATTTATTCGAAATATTAATATTCTGCATTGTATCGCCAGAGCTCATCTTAGAGGAAAATCAAATAGAATATTAAAAAACAAACAGTGTCACAAGAAGAATTAGTGGCGTATTTAAATCTGATAACATCTGCTTGAGTTCATTACACGTTAAACGCAGCCAAATGAGCTTTCAAAATACTTACTAGGGAAGCACTGAATCTCACAAGCCAGGCTGGATCTACACTGCCCTATATCACAAAATCTGAACTCAGATTATCTGCTTTGGACTGGATTATATGAGTCTACACTGCCAGATAATCTGAGATAAGCAGATCATCTGAGATCAGATCCTGGGATATAGTGTAGATCTTGGGCTCTTCCACACAGCCCTATATCCCAGAATATTAAGGCAGAAAATCCCACAATATCTGCTTTGAACCGGGTTATTTGAGTCCATACTCGGATAATGTGGGATTTCCTGCCTTGATATTCTGGGTTATAGGGCTGTGTGGAAGGGCTCCCAGCCTCAGATTTTTACACACAGTACAACTCAGGAGTACAGTGGTGGTGGCCTGTTAATCCTTTTGGAAATTATACAAATTTAAGAAATATGGTGCAATTTGGAGGACTACACTGGTCTTGAGTTTCACCTTAGAACCAGAATTTGGGGAGGATGACAACTTTTAGACACCCCGTTGATAAAGGCACTCACAAAGCAATTTTATAGGCTCTTCCTAGGACCTTTGGCACAACAATATTGTGCTTTGATAGAAATTTGGGATCTCTTGGTCATTAATCTTCTGCTTGTTGTTCACTGAGCTAATTGCAGCCAACAGTCGAGCGGCTATTAGCATTTAACAGATCTGGATTGCGCTCAGGGGTTAGATTTGAGGTTTCAGGTATTATAAACAACAGATGTTATAGGTACACATCTTACATGCTAATAATGTAACAACAAGAGCCAGCCAAAACATGGGAATGCTTCAAATAGGACACATTTCCAACTCACAAAGTCATTTTGTGTAAGATATGCATAGGTCCTTGGCATCCATGTTTACTCCATATGAGTTGTACATCACTGAAGTACACAAAAGGCATGATGTTTATATCTGATGATCTACAAGCCCAATGCACACCCAAACACATTTTTGGTGCATGTATTTTGCCATGATTTAAGCAGCTCACAGATCTCAGAGCCCTTCTACACAGCCCTATATACCAAAATATCAAGGCAGAAAATCCCGCAATTTGGATTCAGTTCAAAGCAGATATTGTGGGATTTCCTGCCTTGATATTCCGGGATATAGGGCTCTGTGGAAGGGCCCTGAGTCCACACTCAGATAATGTGGGATTTATTGCCTTGATATTCTGGGATATAGGGTTGTGTGGAAAGGCTCTCATCTACTAACCCAGGAAATGTATAACTTATTTGAGGGGTACAATCAGGTGACAATAACTTGTAACAAATTCTCCTTGAAATAAAGGGAACTTCATCAAGTGATTGATAACATCCCATGCAATAGCTGTCAGTGGGACAAAGCGTCATTTTTGCAGAATCATGCCTTGATTACTCAGTGCCCTTCCACACAGCCATATAACTCAGAATATCAAGGCAGAAAATCCCACAATATCTGCTTTGAACTGGGTCATCTGAATCCACACTGCCATATATTATTGTTCAAAGCAGATAATGTGATATTTTATTCAGCTGTGTGGAAAGGGCCCTAGTTGCAAGGGACACACATATAGTATATGTGTGTAAATTATAACATTGTCACAGTCACCTTTACCAAAAGAAATTCTATATATTCTCATAACTGTCTAATGATTCCTGTTTACCTATCCTTTGCATGGGACTTTTATAAAGCTCTTGGAAAAAGTTACTATTTTTGACCATAATCCCAGCCAGTGGCTATGCTGTCTGGGAATAATGGAAGTTTTTGTCCAAAAAAATATGTTTTCCAATTCTCGCTCTTACATCTGCTTACAAATCAAAGACTAAACAAGAAACAACTTTCCACACACACCCCAAACCCCCTAAATTAGTTTCTTTCTGGATCTGGTTACTATACCTTTGTTATGCAACTGTATCAATTGATTTTTTCTAATAATAATAAATAATAATAAGCAATTTTGCATTTACAAAACAATAAAGGCCTACAGAGGGCCCTTCCACACAGCCATATAACCCAGGATATCAAGGCAGAAAATCCCACAACACCTGCTTTGAACTGGGCTATCTGAGTCCACACTGCCATATATCCCAGTTCAAAGCAAATAATGTGGGATTTTATTCAGCTGTGTAGAAGGGGACAGAGTTAAGTCAGCACGGTCAGTTCACTTTGTATTATGAAAATAACTAGTCTGAGCCGATTTCATGACATTTGACAATAAATACTTTCTAAAGATTAGTACTAAGAACAGTTAAAAAAATTATCAACCGGAATCATGAATCCAATCTCTTAAATCAGGGATCTAATACACATAATTCTTGGACACAATTTTATTTCAAAGCTACCCACCCTCAGTTTTTGTGGAGTATTCATTAAGCAGCAAGTCTTCAGCTAAGCACACATATTTTCCTTCTGCTAATATAAAGTGCCTATCAACCCATAGACATAATTAAAATATATACATATACACAGTGATTTGGGAATACCACACCATTATAAAACAGACAGAAAATGTGGTCACCTATGATTGTAGAGAGAGTCATGAACTACATGCCCCATCAGAACCAATATTGTCATAATGATTTCCAATCCAGGTCCCATGGGTTCCATCTTTGTTGCAGCCCAAGAAACAAGCAACAACAGCCGTGCCTGATCTCTCACCATACAGTTGTGGACATTCCTGCAGAATAGTCAGTACAACACAATTGTTCTATTGAATAGTTCCAATGGAAATGTCAACTTGTAAAAGAAAGAGGGAAAATTGAGAAATCCAGGAAAAGGGGGAAGGATTTGTTCTTTTTCAGACTGAGAAGACGTGGAAAGGTCTTCAAGGCATCTGACCTTGCTTGACATTGTTCACCATGTCCGTGAGCTCACTGATGTACTTGATAGTGTATTTCAGAGTCTGTATCTTGGTGAGAGGCTGGCCTCTTTGGCTGTAGACGGGAGGCAAATAGTTGCGGAGAGTGTGCAGAGCCTCTGCCAAGGTCCTCATCCTCAGCTTCTCCCTTTCGCTGGCCTTCCTTCTGCGTTGGACCGACATCCTGACCGTGGAGCCTTTCTGGCCTTTGATGCCCTGTCCAGGACCTGGAAGGTACATGTAAGGAAACTCCATCAAGGGGTAGTTACCTCTTAAGTTGTCGTTGCTGTTGTTGCTGAGGACACTTTCAGTCCTGTCGCTGGTGGCACTACTGCTGTGGCTGTTGGCACAGGGCATCTCCATCATGAGTGGATAAGGAGAAGAGGAGTACGATTCAAAGGAAGGGGATGGAGACATGCTCAGAGGGGATGAGTTCTGGCTGAGCTCCAAAGGCCCTGCTCCTGCCCCAGCTGAAGCATTCTTCCAGTCCCACGAAGTAAAGAAAGAAGGGTTCTCAGAGTCCATGTTCCCATCCATGAATCTCCAACGTGTCCTGGAGTTTGGGTGGAAAGCTTGAGAGATGGGGAAGCAGCAGCAGCAGATAATTTTCCTGTGGGCCACATGCAAGCCAAGTCTGCGGGTTTGGGTCTAGAGAGACCCTTTTTATGACAAAGGGGGTGGGTAAGTTGACAAGTGAGAAAGTGGGAAACGGGGCTGGGGTGTGAGGAATTCAAAGGAATGCAAGCATCAACAAGGAAAATGAACTCCCCGGCGTGTTACCTTCTCCTTTATGATAATTGCCAACCTTTGGCTAAAACCCATTTAAGCCAACTAACAGGCAACAGTGAATCAATGAAGGAAGGAGGGGGGAGATTATCAGCCTTGTAACAAAACCAATTGAACCTTTCTTATCTTCATTTAACACTGCCCTGGGGAATAACAGGCGGTAGGTCGGAAAGGAAACAGAGAAAGTAAGCCAGGGGTTTAATGCTTACTATTTCAGACTTTGCATTATGCTTTAGGTCTGTCTCCAAGTACAAACCTTCAAAACAATGACATATTTATTTATGCTGAATGTTTCATTTTTAAAAGAAATTCAAAAGCAAACGTTTTGAAAAGCTTTCCAAATTATTATCTACCCAGCCTTTATTCATACCTAACACTTAACAATACATTTTCATGGTTACATCACAAAATGCAAATACTAACTCTTGCTTACTCTCCACAACTGAATGGCATTGATATCTGACCTATAGTAATTTCCTGTTATTGTTCCACCTTTATGAAATCTCTCTGCAAAAGCCATACGAAATGCAGCATTTTCAAAAGAGTTTTAAACCATTAATTATTTCAGCTCACTTCTCCTTCAAGGTTTTATAGTAGTTTGGATTTGAAACTACTAAATGGTTTTAATTCATCCAGAAGGGCATAGTACTAGGCTGTATATCATTTCAGGCAAAATTTCTAAATGAGTTGTTTGTAGTCAACTCTAATGTTATGTTTTCTGTTCCTTTCCTATAAATTTCATTCTGAAGACTTTCCCCCCCCCTAAAGATGCCAAATTTGTTTTTAATATCTGCTTTGAACTGGGTTATCTTACAATGTGGTATTTTCTGCCTTGATATTCTGGGATATAGGACTGTGTGGAAGGGCCCCCTGTTCAAAGCAGATATTGTGGTATTTTCTGTCTTGGTATTCTGGGTTATATGGCTGTGCAGAAGGGCCCTCAGTTGAATTTTCCCAGCTTATCTACATACTAGTATCTCTGGAACCAAGTGACAGAATAGGAAGTCCTTGTTCAGATCACACCTTGATAAAAAGAGAGAAAATATCTCTTCATTTTTGCATCTGAAAACTTTAGTAGTTACTTGCATCCTGGCTCCTTTGTATGGGGAAGGGCTAAGCTCTCAAAACATGCTGCAAGTACATATTTAAAATCTTCTAATGTTTGACATTGTAAATGATGCAACCACAAGGTAAAATACAGAAATATTTCCCATATATATTTTTACAAATAGAATAATTGGTCCAAATTGAATTGTTAATCCCAAGTGAAAATCCCATTGAATCAACTGAACTGGAGTACTGGTCAAAGGACATTTAATAGAATACCAAGTCTGCAAATTTTGTGTTTTGTTTGTTTGCTTGTCTGGTTTTTAATGCAATACAACTGGTTTGGTTCGCTCCTGACATGTTAAATAAATAACTGAACTGACGTAAGGTTTGATTCATCAGATTCTCGTTGATTCAGTGAGCCTATTCTAATCGGGACCAAGTTAAGGCTCCAAAAACCATGATCTTTTCTTTTCACTGAATATCAATAATAAATAAATAAATAAATAAATAAATAAATAAATAAATAAATAAATAAACTTTATTTATATTCTGCTCTATCTCCCCAAAGGGACTCCGGGCAGATTCCAAACATAAAAGGCAAACATTCAATGCCCGAGTACAACAAGAATATATCCATACTAACAAAATGTATACAACATATAAATACGAATTATAACTTAACAAACTAGAATTAAATAAAAAGCACATCAAACATCAAATGGAAACAATAATTCCAAGATACAGATTTCAGTAGGCCCTTTCTCCTAGCCAACCTAGAAAAGCTAAGACTCCAAAGCCATGATTTTAACACTCATTTTTAAAGTATTTATTTAGAGACAAAGGTCTATCTTTGGTCTTTCCATTTCCATAAAGCCAATCTGGGAAGAAGACCCCCTTTTGTCATTTCGGTAATTTAATAATGCTGAAGGCTGTTGAGTCATGAAGCTAATATCACAGGTATGCTCAATGACACTTGCAAAAAGGGCGATGGCATTTTCTGCCTCAATGAAAGGTTTATTTTTCACTCCAGTAATTTATTCAGCCATCTGTAGCCAAATGTTCATTCTTCACTCATTGCCTTTCATGCTTATAATGAGTTCCTTAGTCACGTTTTGAGTAGCTTTTTAGAACTCAAGATTTTAAGAAAGGGGCGTTTGTTTGCACTGTTTCAAACTGTTTGAATTTCAAGTTTTAAAGTATTATTCATATTTTTAATAGCTTGTTGATACTGTTTATCCTCTGCGCATTTCGACTGTACTTATTTTAATCTCTAAGCTATTATCCGTCTAGGTTTTGTGGGGAATATGCCGTATAGATGATGGTGGTGGCGATGATGGATTTAGAAGAGACTAAAACAAATAAACATAAGTACTACAATTTCACCATTTCTCTTCCCATAATGCCAAGAAGAATACTAATTTTCTTATCAAAGAAGCAAAAAAAATGATCAGTGGTTTGAGTTGGTAAAAAGCAGCCACCTGAGTTGTTCTGCCTTTTTTTGTATCAGAGGCACTAGACATCTGAATATCATTTGTATGAAAAAGATGGTGCTGTTTTGAATTATTTTCCTTCCCTTTGTGATATCTGGTTGTTACTGTGGGAAAATGATGCTGGATGAGATAGGCATTTGGTCTAAATACACATGGCTCCATTTACGTTCATATATTTGTTCTATTGCTTTTGTATAATAATAAAGGATAGAAACCTGGCACTGCGGTGAGACTACATATTGTGTAGTTTTCCAGATGCTTCTGAAATGGGTTGCTGTAAGTTTTCCAGGCTGTATGGCCATGTTCCAGAAGCATTTTCTCCTGACGTTTGACCCACATCTATGGCAGGTATCCTCAGAGGCTGTGAGGTCTGTTGGAAAGTAGGCATAAATCAAGGGAACTACAGACTGCATAGAGAAGCTGATGAAGAAACACAACCTACAAACTATCTACAGACCCATGAAGAAAATCCAACAAATGCTATGTTCAGCAAAGGACAAAAGGGATCCTCTCACCTCTACAGGAGTCTCCCATATACCATGCAGTTGTGGACAAGTCTACAGAGGGACCACCAAATGCAGTGTTGCCCAAACACGAATCAAGGAACATGAAAGACACTGCAGACTACTTCAACCTGAGAAGTCAGCCATAGCAGAGCACCTGATGAACCAACCTGGACACAGAATACTATTTGAGAACACAGAAATGCTGGACCTCTCTAACAACCACCATGTCAGACTACACAGAGAAGCCACTGAAATCCACAAGCATGTGGACAATTTCAACAGAAAGGAGGAATCCATGAAAATGAACAAAATCTGGCTACCAGTATTAAAAAAAACCTCTAAAATCAGGACAGTAAAGAAGGAACAACAGAAAAAAGGATAATTCCAGACAAGAAACAATCAGGGCCAGATAATCATCTCCCAACAAAGGATTCCCCCAGGCAGGAAGCAGTCAAGCTTTGAAGCTACAAGGCTATTCAATGCTAATCAAGGTGGCCAATTGCAACATTCACACTTGGCTCGAATAGACAAGAGGTCTTCCTCCCACCTTGGACATTCAACAGATATATAAACCCCACTTCCTAGTTTCACAACCTCTGAGGATGTGGGTGAAATGTCAGGAGAGAATGCTTCTGAAACATGGCCATACAGCCTAGAAAATGCACAGCAACCCAGTGATTCCAGCCATGAAAGCCTTCAACAACACGTTTCTGAACTGCATCTCCTAAAATACCTAACTTTCGGAGAGATGGAGGCAGGGTATAAAAATAAAGTTGTTATTATTATTATTATTATTATTATTATTATTATTATTATTAATGTTGTCAATGGTGAGTAAGGCTAGAAGTTGTAACTGAACAACATTTGTAGGACAATTCCCACTTCTACTTTAGAGGCAATCAATTTAAACCAATTTTCTTGTAACTAACTCCTATTTAAGATGATGGAGAACCAACATCTGAAGAGACACATAAATCATTGTGCTAAAAATCTTCTTGTTATGTGCAACCAAGTCAGTTCCAACTTATGAAAGATTTTCTTGGTAAGATTTATTCATTCACTCAGATGAGCTTTGCTATAGTTTTTCTATAAGGCTGAGGTTTGGGGGAGCCAATCCTGCTGGTTTCTGTAGTTGTTTTTCTGGTGTTTTTCTGGTGTCTTATCCACTACGCCAGTGGTTCCCAACTTTTGGTCCTCCAGGTATTTTGGACTTCAACTCTCAGAAATCCGAGCCATCTTACTAGCTGTTAAGGATTGTGGGAGCTGAAGTCCAAAACACCTGGAGGTCTAAAGGTTGGGAACCACTGCACTACGCCATGCTGTGTCATAGCAGTTCTTACCTAGGACAATAGCAGTTCCTTTGGCCTGTATCAATTATTCATCATATTTGATAAAATTCTGACATATCTCAGCCAAACTGAGTACCTTTCGGGGTTGAAATAGAGCAGGGTAAAAAACCAGTAAATAAATAAAATAAATAAATACTAACTATATTCAATAATATATTTTTAAAATTAGGTTTTATCTATTCTAAAATGCATTTAATAATAATAATAATAATAATAATAATAATAATAATAATAACTTTATTTATATACCACCCTATCTCCCCAAGAGGACTGAGAGCAGTTTCCAACATAGGGTAAAACATTCAATTGCCAAATGACACAAAAAACATACACAAATGAAACATTGCAAAACATAAACAGAAATCATATTATAACAATCACAAACATTCAAACATTTAGTTTCTGCAGCAGTTAAGAAGAAAAAGATATCACTTGAATAACCAATGTACAACCAACAAATTATATCAAAAGCAAAACAGACACACCAACAATAAAACGTTGAAGGGAAAAATGTGTCTAGATCCAGGGCAGTCATGCTACCACTCTATTCTGCATTGGTTAGACCACACCTGGAATATGTCCAGAAGAGGGCGATGAAAATGATCAAGGGTCTGGAGAACAAGCCCTATGAGGAGTGGCTTTAAGAGCTGGACATGTTTAGCCTTCTGAAGAGAAGGCTGAGAGGAGACATGATGAGGATCATGTATAAATATGTGAGGGGAAGTCATAGGGAGGAAGGAGGAGGCTTGTTTTCTGCTGCCTTGGAGACTAGGACACGGAACAATGGCTTCAAACTACAGGAAAGGAGATTCCACCTGAACATGAGGAAGAACTTCCTGACTGTGAGAGCTGTTCAGCAGTGGAACTCTCTGCCCCTGAGGGTGATGGAGGTGCCTCCTTTGGAGGCTTTTAAGCAGAGGCTGGATGGCCATCTGTTGGGGGTGCTTTGAATGTGATTTTCCTGCTTCTTGGCAGTGGGTTGGCACACGAGGTCTCTTCCAACTCAGTGATTCTATGATTCTATGATATAAATTGCTCAAATCACAACTTTTGAATTGTGCTGCATTTTGGAACAGAGCAACATTAATGTATCTTGTAAGATCCACAAGATCTAAAAAGCTACCTTCTGCATGCAAGCAAACAGACTTGGAAAAGGGTTTCCAATATAAAACTCGTACCCAGGAAGTCAATTACCCAGGCCACAGATTGTTGACTGGCATAAGCAACCAATGAGAAACTCGTGGAATTGCTTTTGCATCCGAATTCTGTGATCCATGCAGCCTGCCTCTGTTGAGAGCCTGCCAGTCTTGTTCTAAATGAACTGCAGCTTTTAGGAACATCCAGAAGTACATCATGTTACAGAGATCTAAGCTCAATGTCATCAGGTGATGTTATGTCTGTTTCTCAATTTGAAATATCAGGTATACAGCAATGGTTGAGTAAGCCAAAGTTTATGAATGCCAGCTGTGCCCGCAATTACCTTATTTCCCTTTAGCTGCAGCACTTCAGAACAACCTGTATGTCCCATTGAATCCAGACACTTCTGGTGAGAGTGGTTTAGCGACCAATTAAAGCTAGACTCACGACATTGGATATTGTCTCGCACAGAGGCAGCTGTCCCTATCTGAAGAAAGTCCCACATTAAAATTAAAGGGACATAAAGTATTTGCAATGAGCTTCCCTTGTTGATATTCATGGGACAAGCAGACCAGACTGGACAGGACAGCGACATGTATGTTCTACTCCTAGAGGAAATTATGTTTTTGTACTTCTTTTGATGGAAACACCACCTTTTATTTTAGGGAATTCAGAGTAGTTACAAGTTCACCATGGCTCCAAGTAGTTTCCTTAATAGCACGAGGCAAGTCTGCATACACAGTTAGCTTTAGTACGGCCATAGTACTGGGGGGAAAAAACCAAATTATTTTCCATATGCATCCTGTCCTTATTTGACGGGATGTTGGTGGATTGCAACTCCCAGAAGTCCTTGCCAATGGCCATGCTAGCTTTGTGTGTGTTTGTGTGTGTGGAGTGATTTGAGAAAATGCTAGACGCTTCTAGTGTGAAAGAATTGGCTGTCTGCAAGGACCTTGCCCAGGGGACACCCAGATGTTTTGATGTTTTACCATCTTTGTGGGAGGCTTCTCTCATGTCCCTGCATGGGGAGCTGGAGTTGACAGAGGGAGCTCATCCTTGCTCTCCCTGGATTCGAACCTCCAACATGTTAGTCTTCAGTCCTGCTGGCACAAGGGTTTAATCCACTGTGCCACTGGGGGCTCCTGCCATACTGGCTAGAGTTGTTGAACTATTTGTGTGTGTGTGTGTTTGTGCATGATTTCCACTCCTGACTTAGTTCAGCTATTCATAATCCAGTTTACATAGCCAACACTGAGATCAAATGCTGTTATGAGATCTAGTGGAAGTTTTTTCTTAATGGAGAAAACTTTTTTTGCAGTTAACAGCACTTTTAATAAGATTACCTTTCACAAAACTGAGAGAAAAGATAATTTTCTTGTGACCTGGTTAGCTCAAAATGACAGTGACCAGGTCACCTCAAAATGATGATGATACTCACAGCTTATTTTCTCATTTCCGTTTGAGGACCAATAATTAATCAACCATTGTGTTGGTTTCTTATATGTTAAAAAGGTAGTGATGCATCTAGTTAGCACCATGCATTGACAGCAAGTACCGTACACTGATTTCACTGAATGCTTCTGCGGGCATCCTGTTCTCTGGTCACACATTCACAAGATCAGGGCCAATAAGCTCCCTTTAAAGCCCTTCCATGTGAGTATTTGATCCTCCCCAAAGTGGCAATCCCAACGGGCTGAGATGTGACAGCAGCTTCCCAATTCGTTATGACAACTGGCCTCTAATCAACTAGCTTCCTTGACGAAAACAGAGTCATGTGCGGAATTTACACCTATCCACCTTTTAAGTACAGATTTTATGACAGCGTTTTCCAGCTGATATTGGGAAAGGGTCTTTTTAATACCCCTGTTAACAGGAGTTGAAAGGAGAGTATGCTGCGTGGTTGGTCTTTAATGTTTCCTTCTCATTGCAGCTATAGAAAAAGGGCATGAGATCAGGAATTAGGCTTTCTACTCAACCCATATTGATCTAATCTACCAGAAATTTAATACTGACATTCAAAGGTTCACTCTTATATCCATGCTTCAGAACTCTGAAGCTGATAGCCTTAAATCTGTGTACACTCTGTTGGTTGGACTCAGACTGAATCTACTGAAATCAACAAGTAATGACTAGTTGAGTAGTAAAAGATAAAGGTTTCCCCTGACATTCAGCCTAGTTGTGTCCGACTGCTGGGGGGTGGTGCTCATCTCCATTTCTAAGCCGAAGAGGCGGCACTGTCCGTAGACACCTTCAAGGTCATGTGGCCGGCATAACTGCATGGCACATTGTTATCTTCCCACCGGAGCGGTACCTATTGATCTACTCACATTTGCATGTTTTTGAACTGCAAGGTTGGCAGAAGCTGGGGCTAACAGCAGGACCTCACCCTGCTCCCCGGATTCGAACTAGGGCCTTTCGGTCAGCATGTTCAACAGTTCAGCGGTTTAACCCATTGTGCCACCAGGGGCTCCATAATGACTAGTTGAAGCCCAGTTCAATTCAGTGGATTGACTCTAATTTTGACTAAATCGGGATCCAACCCAACACTATTATTTCCCAAGCTACAGGTATTGGATGATAATGAATCCAAATAAATAAGTGTAAATCAGTCTCACTGAAATGAGTCAATGCTAAGTGTGTACCCAAGCCATAATGTCAGAGTCCCTGGTGGTGCAATAGGTTAAACCCTTGTGTGGGTAGGACTGCTGACTGATAGGTCAGTGGTTCAAATCTGGAGAAAGCAGATTGAGATCCCTCTGTCAGCTCTAGCCCCCCATGCAGGAACATGAGAGAAGGATTGTAAAACATCAAACATCCGGGTGTCCCCTGGGCAACGTCCTTTCAGATGGCCAAATCTCTCACGCCAGAAGCAGGCAGGACTGCTGATCAACAGGTCACTGGTTCAATTCTGGGGAAAGCGGGTTGAGCTCTCTCTCTGTCAGCTCCAGCTCCCCATGCAGGGACATGAGAGAAGCCTCTCACAAGGATGATAAAACATATATCATCTGGGTGTCCCCTGAGCAACATCCTTACAGACAGCCAATTCTCTCACGGCAGAAGCGACTTGCAGTTTCTCAAGTTGCTCCTGACACCCCCCCCCCCCAAACCCAAGCTTCTTATATCAATGATACTCAAATATACTTAAAAACTGGAGCAAGCTTTCTGTTAAATAAAGATGAAATATTTTAATATAATGAGCTAGAACTTTCCCTGTGAATGTGTGGTAGTTGTCTTGAGGCTTTGGTATGCAAGGAGAGAAGGTGAGAATAGCTGAATCTTTATTTGAAAATGTGTGTAAATCTACTCTTTGTAGGGTTTAGTTCTGTTGACAGCCAATTGCCACAAACTTTTCAGCCTGTATCTTGCTAGTTTTTCATCAGCCACTTCCCCAACTGGTTGTTGTTCAGTTAAACCCTATGCAGACTTGTGGAGAATCCATTCACAATATTGTTTATAGATAGATAGATAGATAGATAGATAGATAGATAGCTACTGTGATTTATTATTGAAAATTTTCTCGTTTTTGTTTTTTATTTTTGCCGTGTCAGGAGCAACTTGAGAAACATGTGGGGACATTTTTCTGGTGTGGGAAGTACAAAACATGGACCTTAGTTCAAGTGCTAGTTCTTGTTGGTGCATTGAATGATTTGCCAAATCATAACGTCATCTGGGTGTTGACTATGACTCTGGAGAACAAACTCCCTGTTTGGCCAAAGAAACCCATTGGGTGACCTTAAGCAAATCACATCTGCATGGCAAGTTTCTTCTGAACAAATCCTGCCAAGAAAACCCCATAATAAGTACAAAGTGACTTGAAGACACACATCAAGGTAAGGCTTATATAAATCCCATTGCTACGTAGAGACTCTGTTTTGGCTGGTACTAGCAACTGGATATAGGCCAAGCCGTTGACAACTCATGAATTCATCCCAGAGAAGACTTACATTGGATAATTATTTCTGTATTCAGTGCATACATGAAGGATGCTGTACTTTAACCTGCATTTTTTCTCAGGCATTTCCCTTACTGCTGCTCCTGTCTCTTTCTATTGGTCATGCTAATTTTAGTGGGTGGGAGTTGTATGCCAAAACATCTGGAGGAACAATGTCTCCCCACCCTTATCTATAGTAACATGGCTACAATGTAGTGTGGACTACTATAGACTCAAAGACCCATGAGTCTTAAATGCAGTCCTGAATATAGCTACCCAGTGGTGCAGTGGGTTAAACCACTGAGCTGCTGAACTTGCTGACTAAAAGGTCAGCAGTTCAAATCCGGGGAGCAGAGGGAGCTCCCACTGTTAGGCCCAGCTTCTGACAACCTAGCAGTTCAAAAACATGCAAATGTGAGTAGATCAACTGTTACCGAATTGGCAGGAAGGTAACATGCACTCCATGCAATCATGCAGGCCACATGGCCTTGAAGGCGTCTATGGACAATGCCGGAAATTGAGATGAGCACCACCTCCCAGAGTTGGACACTACTAGACTTAATGTCAAGGGAAAACCTTTACCTTATATAGCATTTGGAGGACTTAAATAAGAATGTGTAAGATAAGATAAGTCCGACACTATAAATATCAGCACTATCAGGATAAGTGTTGATGATGGATAATCTGCTATTATTTTAGTGACGTTTTTATTTCTGATTTCTCACAAATCTAAACTGGAGAATATCATGGACATTCAGGGCATTGGAAGAAGTTTAGTTAGCTCCAGTCTCATTCAAACACATGGTTTGCATGTATAGATGTAAGCAGCACTGGAAATCTCACAACATAATTATAAATCCCATATTACTCCGTCTCCCCAGATGGAAATGCTTTTGAATGGAGACCCACATTCATGGAATGGTGGGAAAAGACATAGAACCATGTCTGAGTCAGTGTTGAATACGGCTCTATATTTCTTTGCCAGAATTAATGAGCGATTTCTACATCAATTCTGGATGCAACTTTTCTGATATGTGTGTGTGATGTATAAAGTGTCAAGAAGTTACAGGAACATTCTAAACCAAATATAGTTGTGATCCCTGCTTTCCTCCACTAAGACTGATTGTTTTCTATACAATATGCCAATGTTGTACAGTTCTCCCTGATGAAAGAAAAAGCCACTATATTGTGATGATGTTTTTATACAACAACAAGAACACTTAGGCATTGCTCTCCTCATGAACCCTGAAGTTAAAGCTATATTACAAAAACATTGGTATTCCATTGCTTTTAAGCATGCTTCTTTGTTTGCCACTCGTCAGAGTTTTTACCCTGACATTTCATTTCTATCAAGGTAACGTTCAGAATAACAATATTTTCCATACCCCAATCCCTTCTGCAACTCGGAGACAATCTTGTCAGCTGCATTAGGTTACATGACAAGCGGTTTTGGCTTGGTAGAAGTTGCGCTCCCAAGTCCATTAACAGAAACACTTTCGTTTAAAAAATAGCCTTCCAAAACAGATATAATAACGTATTTTCAGTCATGATGGAAAATAGTTGACATCTTTCCACTCAACATTCTTGGTGTAATTCTACTTTGTGCAATATTTATATTTGAAAGGAAGCATTGCAGGGCTCTAACCAGAATGGTTGTGGGTCAAGTTATGTTCTAGTATCTTTCTGAAAGAAGCATAATTCACCCCGGCTCGATCTACATTGCCATATAATACAGTTTGACCTGTACTGAACTTTTTTTATCATGTCAGAAGCAACTTGAGAAACTGCAAGTTGCTTTTGGTGTGAGATAATTGGCCATCTGTGGGGAACGTTGCCCAAGGGATGCCTGTATGTTTTACCACCTGTGGGAGGCTTCTGTCATGTCCCCACATGGGGAGCTGGAGCAGACAGACAGGAGCTCATCTATCTCATGGATTCAATCCGTCAACCTTCACATCAGCAATTCAGCCGGCACAAGGGTTTAACCCATTGTGCCACCACGGCTCCTTGAACTGCACTATATGGGTCTACACTGACCATGTAAATGATATGGCAGTGTAGATCCAGCCCCTAAATTGCAATCCAGCTTTTAAAGGAGCTCTCCAAGGTTCTGAAACATATTTCTAAATTGGTCCAACACTGTGAAAAACTCCTGTAAAGCCAACCCAAACTTGGCATGGATTCACGTCCCTACAGATATGAGAGTTCCTACTGAGGTAGCCCAATAGGACCCATTAGCATGGCTGTCAAGTGATGTTGAAGGTCCAACTTCATACTGTTTTTAGAGACAGAGACTTGCAGATCTCCCTGCAATTTGGCCACTACTTTTTTTAATTGAGTAAAGTGCTTTTGTTTTCACTCTATGTCATTAGACTTTGGCATCTGGTCAAGTCCTGAGTTCTGTTTTCATTTTATCCCTAGTCACTTCTCCCAGCTCCGATGGCCAAAGTACCTGTCCAATGGTCTGAGAACACTGTAGCGGACTCCTTAAATATGGACCGCCTTCCGAATATCATGGTTGAAATGTCAGACTCATCAGCAAAGGACTGAAATTGGAGCTGCAAACTTTAATTGGTTTAATTAACAAATTTGTCAACTAAAGTACTAGTTGATTGATGAGTCAATTTTAAATGGTGAGGGAAAACATTAATGGGTAGGCTCAGAATTAATGCAGTGTGTATCTGAAGATGTTTGATTCTGGTGGCTTACTGGAACACAGAATGAAAAAGAATCACCATCTTCTATGATTCAGCAATGATAGGTTTCTAAGTTTCCTGTGACCTGTTTCATGCAAGAAAGAAGTGATAAGTCCAAATTCCTTGTACTGTAATGTCTGGATGTGTTGTAGAAGTTGAAGGGATCCAGAAATGCAGTTCTAGCCTTTGAAATAATCTCCAGAATGAACACTGTATGCCCTGTATGAGGAAGTGGGAAGACAAACCTGCATATACAGAATCTATTGGACTTTCCAGATTAGTTCTCGAATTTCCATCCTGGGGCCCTGAAATAAATGTCGGAAAAGATGCAATCCCCTCCCCCCCCCCCCCCCACATGCACTTTCATATGGGTTCTACACTTCTAAGCCCTGCTTGTGTGGAGAGCCTACTTTACTTGCATTGCCAAAATCTGCATCAGACTGAATTTGGACATCATTCCTTGTGGCTGTTACCCAATGCCCCATGGGGTAACAGCATGCTGGATTAGACCAATTTTTTGGCTTGATGTGTCAAGAGCCTGGAAAAAGTAACATTTCTTGGACCATAGCTCCCCTGGAACCCTCCAAAAAAGTAATATTTTCTACATTAGGGAAAGGGTTACTACTATAAATGGCTACTTGTTGGCCTTTACCCACTCACCCTGGAAGCTGTTCTTTTAAAGAAACTGAACTATAAACTACGTTCAATAAATGTCAGGTCTGGCAATAGAGGGAAGAAAGAAAGAACCAAGGCTCAGCTCCGTTTTGCCTGACATCCTTTGTCAGACACTGATGCACATATTTATCAGACAGTGGCAGACAATCATAGCTCTCATTCCCTATACGGTGGAATTGAAACCACACCGACAGATACATCAGTCTACTAGAGATCAAAATGTATTAGTAATGGACGTGTCCTCAAGGTACAACTAGAATTAAATCCTGCTGAAAAATGAAAAGGAGCTGTCAGGCTGAATAGGGTTGAAACTGGAAAAGGAAATAGTCCAGAGTGGACTATGAACATGTTCTGTTTGGCATCCTAAGTTTACCCACTCTGGATTTTGTAGACCATATGTTTTAAAGACGTGTTTAAAAATGCAGGGCAATACCAGCTCAAGGTAACTCTACACCAGTACTTATCAACCTGTGGGTCCCCAGGTGTTCTGGCATTACAACTCCCAGAATTCCCAGCCAGTTTACCAAATGTTAGGATTTCTGGGAGTTGAAGGTCAAAACATCTGGGGACCCACAGGTTGAGAACCAATGCTCTCCAGTCCACTGTAAAATTAAGACCTCTTTAACTGCTATAGTTCAATGCTGTGAAATCATAGGAGTTGTAATTTTACAAGATCTTTCGCCTTCTCTGCCAAAGAATGCTAGTGCCTTACCACATAAACCTCATCATCCTATAGCAATGTGCCATAGAACTTAAAGTGATGTTAAGCTGCATTAATTCTACAGTATAGATGAAAAGCTGTAAACTGCGAATTCTGTCAGCTATGAAGTATTTCCTCTACTACAATAGAGCCTTCAAACCTGTGCTGTTCTGATGTCACTCCATTTGACTGGAGGGTGGAAAGACACCCCCCTTTCGAATGCACACACAGCAGCCATAGGCTAATGCAGCTTTTACCTTCCTCTTTCCCATTAGTAGCCAACCCAAAATGAATATGTATACCTGTAGAGGCAGCAGAAAAAAATGTACAAAATATGAGTAAAATGTATGAATTATACGTATTTCAAAATATTATCTGAAGATAATCTATTCCGCACCACTTTTCAGAAATAATTTTCACATTCTGCTTTTCTGTCACTACAGTGTTAGTTCCCTATGACCTCACTAGTTCCTTATGACTTTCCTCATGACATCACTAAACACTGGAAGACATGGCCTTATGCTCTGTGACAGTAATTCATGACCATATGTACTGGAGCAATACTGCTGTGTCCCTTCCACACTGCCATATAATCCAGAAAATCAAAGCATATAATCCACATTATTTCCTTTGAATTGGATTATACGAGTCTACACTGCCATATAACTCAGTTCAAAAGAGATAATCTGGATTTTATATTTTAGAAGTGTCATATATTGCTTCCTTTGAATGAAAATACATCTGTAAACTCAGCTATATGTGAAGATGTTCAAATTAGGATTGCCCATGCCATCCTAATTTGGCCACATGAGAAGACAGGAAAGCTTAGAAAAGACAAAGATGCTGGGGAAAATGGAAGGGAAAAGGAAGAGGGGCTGACCAAAGGCAAGATGGGTGGATGGTATCTTTGAAGTAACTGGCTTGACTTTGAAAAAGCTGGGGGTGGCCACGTCTAACGAACTCTGGCGTGGGCTGGTCCATGAGGTCATGAAGAGTTGGAAGCAACTGAACGAATAAACAACAACAAAAATGCCATCCTATGGTTGTGAAAGCTGACTGGAAGAAAATCAACTCCTTTGAGATGTAGTGCTGGAGGAGAGTTCTGTGGATAACAAACATGTGGGTCCTAGAGTAAATCAAGCCTGTATCTTTCCTGGAAACAAACATGACTAAACTAAGCTTGTTCTTCTTTGGACATATAATGGGAAGACATTATTCACTAGAAAAAACAACAGCTTGGTAAAGTAAAAAGCAGTAAGAACAGAGGAAGACCACATTAGTGATGAATGGACTCAGTCAAGGAAGCCAAAGCCTTGAGTCTGTAATAACTGGGAAGGGCTCCTGATGATAGGGTGACTTGAAGGTCACTTATTCATAGGGTTTCCATAAGATGAAGTTGACTTTAAGGCAGTCAAGAACAACAAACAAAACTTTGTATTGGACTTGCCATACATGCAGGCATGTAGCCGGGATGGGGTGGGGGGCTCGGGGAGCTTCAGCCCCCCCCCTCCCAAATTCTCATGGTGGTTCGCGATAAGGCCTTACTGGTGCATTAGTTAAACTGTTATGTTTATTCATATCATGATCTGATCACCATACTCAATATATCCCATATGCATGGGGGTATTGGGGTAATGATACAAAAGGTTTGCTAGGCTAGACCCTCTTTCACTCAGACTCAGCCCCCCCGAAACCCCCCTGAAAAAATTCACCCCCCCCCCAAACGAAATCCTGGCTACGGGCCTGCATATGCCTATGCATGTCTAGTCATAAATAAGCTCTATGGGGTATGAAAGGATTCCCAGTTAAGTGTGTATAGGACTATGGCTTTACTTCTGAGTACAGATCCCTAAAATGTCTTCCCTTCTGATGAATATGCGTATGATTTAGCAAGTGAAGATTGGAGGTGTTTGTGGTTCTTGAAAAAAGTTAGTCTCCAGACTTTCCCCCTGCTTTCAAAACAAAACAAATCCAAACAGGGGATATGGGCTGTTAAAAGATCAAAGGCTTCACATCTGTCAATCTCCAAAATGCAAGTCACCTGGCACAATGCTGAAGGCAACAAATCCTGCGTTAACACCTTGGTGTCAAATGCTCTAATTAGGCTGAACAGACTGGAAAAGAAAAGGCCAAAGACAACACATTTATCGGCTGTTCTGATTTTGTTATCTTCTCAATTGAGTTGGACGGAGTCATGAGTCTATTAAGACAGGTTTTCCCCCAAATTGGCCAAGTGATTTATCAACCAGTAGAAAATTAAATTCAGCAGTTAAGGAGCTGAATACGTATACATATTTTTTTAAAAGGAAATATGCGCCTTTTCTCAATCACATCAGTGCCTGCTAGCCTAAATCCAATATCATGGTAATGTTTGAATCCTACCCCATTCCACTTATTCTACTAACTCAAAATATGTTCTCAATGTTTCCTATTCATCCACAGCATATTTTGAAGATGCACAAAGGCTGAATAGGGATGAGGGAATTGAACACTCATCATGGAAATGATCCCATTGGATTTTGACTTTTCTCTTGCAACAATTCTGTGTGCAATCTTTTGCTTTGATCCAGCTGAGGTTCTGCTGATTCCGAGTTTCCCTCATTGTGGGTATCAAGCAGCAACCATAGCTCATACTTATTTTACCATGTAGAGAAGTGGTTCTCAACCTGTGGGTCCCCAGGTGTTTTGGCTTACAAGTTCCAGAAATGCCAGCCAGTTTACCAGCTGTTAGGATTTCTGTGAGTTGAAAGGCAAAACATCTGGACATCTACAGGTTGAGAAACACTGATATACAGCCTTCTGTGTCTTCTAGGACAATCCATGTACCATGGACTCCTTATCTCTCCCACTTGCCAACAGAAGAGGCAGTGACACAAAACTATCAGTACTCTATAACTCAGCTCACACTGTATGAAAATAGACCCCCAGCAGCAGCATTACCTAGAACAGCGTTTTTTTTAAAAAAATGTATGTGTACACACACACATACACAGAAACATACACTCTTCAAAATTCAGCAGTCAAAATACAAGTATTTTCCCCAGTCCCACCATCTCCCCTCCCCCCCGCCCCACCCCGGCAGAAACCTCTACCTGTGACTTCTCATTACATAATATAAAGGTACAGGAATACTTCAGCATATTTAAGCATTTAATCATTTTCCCCTGGTTACCATTTTATATGCAACTATCTGTCTAAGGTTCTCAAAAAGTATTCATTTTATTTCCTTCTTCTTCCTGTATCTTGTTTTACATCATTTGCCTTCCTCCCCCCCCCCCCAAGAACAGTTTACTACACTTGCTATACTTATTATAATTGTTCAATCATGAGGATAGTCTTATTTAACTCCTTATATCTATCTTTCCCATTTATTCTGGAAATGAGACCCTTCTATTTGGCCCGTCCTATAATAACTTTTCCTTTCACTAATATAATCTTGGAGTAGGTAGTCAGCTAGATTTTTATACCAAGTTTTTATATCCCATGTCTTGTGGTCCTTCCAGCCTAGGGCAATTAAGGCTTTGATTGCATCCATCATGTATTTTAATATTTCCTCCCGTTCTTTAAATTCCCCTTTGCCTTCCATTTTCTGAGTGAAGAATTGAGTCTTGTTTTATTCTATATTTATTCCTAATAGCTCCTCCATTTCCTTCTTAATTATTTTGTGGAACTTTTGTATTTTTTCACATTCCCACCACATGTGGGTGTATGTTCCGGTTTTTCCAGAATTATGGCAACAGTTTTGGGCAGGTTCTCGTAATATACACCAATTGTATGGGGGTTTTATACCATTTTGTCAGTATTTTCCGTTACATTTCCTCTATCTTTAGATGTTTTATTTTATTGATTGATTTTATCCAATTGTCTTTCTCTCTCACTGCAACTTAATTCCTCCTTCCAGACTTCTATCAGGGTATATTTTTGTGTTGTATTTCTGTGATTATTTTGTATATAAATCTCATGATTTGTTTCTCCTTCTAAACTTTCCATTTCATTATTTTGTCAGTATTTCTTTCCGAGGTTTCCTTACTCTTCCATTCTGTTAGCTTTTTAGATAGCCCTCCCCATTGTAGCTAATTTCCATGTCCGCACATCTTTTATCTCCTCCCATTGTGCTACGGTTCCGTCTGGTTTCAGTAAGTCCTCAGTCTTTGTTATACCATTCTAGAACACTGTTTCTCAACCTGGGGGTCAGGGCCCCTAGGGGGGATTACAAGGGTGGTGTCAGAGGGGTCACCAAAGACTACATTATTTTCTATTTGTCATGGGGGTTCTATGTGGGAAGTTTGGCCCAATTCTATCGTTGGTGGGGTTGAGAATACTCTTTGATTTTAGATGAACTATAAATACCGGCAACTACAACTCCCAAATGTCAAGGTCTATTTCCCCCCAAATCTACCAGTGTTCACATTTGGGCATATTGAGTATTTGTGCCATGTTTGGTCCAGATCTATCATTGAGTCTACAGTGCTCTCTGGATGTAGGTGAACTACAACTCCAAAACTCAAGGTCAAAGCCCACCAAATCCTTCCAGGATTTTGTTGGTTATGGGAGTTCTGTGTGCCAAGTTTGGTTCAATTCCATCATGGAGGGTGCTCAGAATGCTCCTTGATTGTAGGCCAACTATAAATCCCAACAACTACAATTCCCAAATGACAAAATCACCTCCCCTCCCCCCAATCCCAACAGTATTCAAATTGGGGCATATCGGGTATTTCTACCAAATCTGATCCAGTGAATGAAAATACATCCTGCATATTACGATTCTAACAGTAGCAAACTTGGTTATGAAGTAGCAATGAAAATAATTTTATGATTGTTAGTCACCACAACATGAGTAACTGTATGAAGGGGTTGTGGCATTAGGAAGGTTGAGAATCACTGACTTAGATGTATTAGAGTCTATACATTTTGAATGTCAACCCCTTAGCATTGGCTATGTGCACTATAAGAATAGCAGGCCAACCTCTGGATGGTTAAGTATTCTCGTCGTCTGATATAGAAAGCATGGCCCCATCCACTATGCTGACTGGGGAAAAGGAAGAACACATCAAGGTAATATTAATTATGCTATGATAGTGCTGTAAATTCAGTTTTTCAACAGTAATTTTCTTCAGTAAATACTTCATGCATGAACAGCAGTCCTTGAGACTGGCAACCTGATCTATTTAAGCCAGATTTATACATTTAGATCCGTTATAACTTTTTGACAATACAGGGAACATATTTCCTATAAACATGGGTCTGTGCTCATGATAAGTATGGGAATATTTACTAAATTGATTATTGGTAATTCTTGTCTTAATTGCAAAGAAACTTTTATTAACTTGATATGTTGCTAGTACAGGGCAAATGTGACAAAAAGTCAACAGCAGTTAATTTGCTCTCTGAAAACTAATCTGGCCAGATCTTTGATGCTTTTAATAAAGAAGTAATCTTTGCCTTTGAGAACTTAGTTGATCACACTTTGGTGGAGCAGAAAAATCCCACAATAAATCTCTTTAAAGAGAACTTTCTGAAAGCTCATTATAATAGAAGACTATCTTGAAACCACCACTGCGAACTTTAACATTAGCACTGCTGGGATAAAATGTGAAAGGCTTATGGTGAGATTAATGAGAGCTGTTATCCTGAGTCAAGGTAAAAAATCTTTTCATGTCTAAAGAGGTGTGAAGCTCTGCCATTTTACATCAACAGATGAAAGGAAGCTGCAGTTAGCGATATTACTGGATCTGTTATAGGCTAAGTGCTACTGGTGAAACAGTAAAACATAGTGGTAGATTTCGCACTTTGCCCTTCAGGAAACAAATACTTTGTATTTCTGACACGGTTTAAATGTGCCTTGTACCTATAAGCACTGTTATGTCAAATAGGAAGCTCACAGGCCCACAATCAAAAATCATAATGCTTCTGATATTAACACACAGAGAGATTGAGAAATTTACAGATTTATTAACAATTTAATCCAGATGTTTGTCATCTACCTTACCTGGAGAAACAAGATTTTATTTTATTAGACCTATGTCAATCCCTCCCATTGAAAACATCTTAGTGATACTTTTAGGACAAGTAAAATTTATTTTAATTTTAAAATTAGTATTTTAATTCCGCTTTCTGGGTTCAATGTGGAATCAAACTTTTTTCAGACTTACTGCAAATCGCTTCTGGTGTGAGAGAATTTGCTGTCTGCAAGGACATTGCCCAAGGGACACCCAGATGCTTTACCATCCTATGGGAGGCTTCTCTTATGTCCCTGCATGAGAAGTTGGAGCTGACAGACAGGAGCTCACCCCGCTCCCTGGATTCAAACCGCTGACCTTTTGGTCAGCAGTCCTGCCAGCACAAGGGTTTAACCCAGGGGTTCTCAACCTGTGGGTCCCCAGATGTTTTGGCCTTCAACTCCTAGAAATCCTAACAGCTAGTAAATTGGCTGGGATTTCTGGGAGTTGTGGGCCAAAACACCTGGGGACTCACAGGTTGAGAACCACCGGAAGCCATTGCGCCACCGGGGGCTCCCTCCTAGTTTGCTAAACAATGTGAAAAACAGCCTATAACTCAAATGTATTTGTGATGATGATGATGATAATGATAATGATAATAATAATAATAATAATAATAATAATATTACTTTATTTGTATTCCATCCTATCTTCCTGATGGGACTCAGAGCAGATTCCAGCATACACAAAAACAAACACTACATTGAGTGTTTGTTTTTGTGTATGCTGGAATCTGCTCTGAGTCCCATCAGGAAGATAGGATGGAATACAAATAAAGTATTATTATTATTATTATTATTATCATCATCATCATCACAAATGCCTAGAAGCGACAAAACACAGACAAAGGTAAGTTTTCATAATTTTGGAATCAACATTTACAGAACATTAGGCTCATAGGAACTTCTCATGTCAAACTACTAGACACAGTATAAATTTCTAGAAGGAAAGGTCTTAGGCAGTTTAGGACATTCCTCAAACATTTCAGCAGATTTCTGTCTTTAAGCTTAGCTCTGTTCTGGTCAGTCAGCTTGTGCCTTGCAGTAGAGAAGTAGACAGGTCTGGAAAGTATGTAACCCAACAGATGTTGTTGGACTTCATCTCCCATCTGGCTCTGTTGGCTGAGAGTTGCAGTCTAACAATATCTGGAAAGCTGTATAATTTCCATACAAGCTATAAATGCAGCAGTGCAAAATGATAGAAGCGTATGACAATATTCCTTCACATCAGCCATTCATATTACAGCAATGTCATCAAGAATAAGAATTCAACATACTTGTTTCCCATTAGTAGGAAAGAGTGGGTTTTCATCTACAGTAAGAGATGGTTTAGCTCTTCAATGAGAATCATTGCTTTTTTAAAAAAGCCCCATTAATGAACCTATTTTTAAGCACGAGCTTAGATGATTCTTCTACATTATCAAGTTGTCCTCCTCAAGATGAAAGGTGTCTGGACAGAACACCAAACCAAATCCTAGGCATGGAAAATAACATGGATTTTTATTTATAAATCTATTACAATTTTCTGATTTTCAAGGAAGGACATTTGCAATTTTTAGATGAGCAAGGAAGTAACACATGTAAGCAAATGGCAGAAAGGTTTAAGTCCTGGATTCTGCTGGAAAGATCCTTTATGTTGGAAATCACCATAACCAATCACTCATGGTGGAATATGATGGTTTTCCAAGGATAGAGTATTGGTGATGGGTTCATAAGTGACTATAAGACCCATTCTGGATCTGCATGTTCTTTTGAAGTGAGGACATGCATTTCCAGATGGAAGGCGGTCCCCACAAGGATTTGCTTGAGGTGCCTTCTTCTTGTCAGATTTCTCTAGTCCTCTATTTGTGCATCAGCACTGCTGGGAGCTGCTGATCTCCCGTTAGAACGCTCAGCCAGTTCTCTGTGTTGGTTCCACATTTTTAAAAGGTTAGCCTTAAGCCCATCTTTAAATTTCTTTTGTTGTCCACCAACATTCTGTTTTCCATGCTTCAGCTGAGAGTAAAGTAATTGCTTTGGGAGATGGTGATCAGGCATTTGGATGTCGATAATCCAGTGAAGTTGACGGCTGAGAATCACTTCAATGTAGGTGGTCTTTACTTTTCCTGAAAGGCTGACATTTGCTCGCCTGTTTCCCCAAGAGATTTGCAGGATTTTTCAAAGGCAACACTGATGGAATCCTTCCATAAGTTGAGTGACGTTTGTAGATGGTTCATGTTCTTCGGGTATGCAATAAAGTTGTAATGACAATAGCTTTATAAACAAGCATCTTGGTATCTCTATGAATGTCCTGAGCCTTGAACACTTTCTGCTGCACTCACAGAACTGTGTTGTATTTCAGCATCAATGTCAACTTTTGTGGTGAGGTGGCTGCCTAAGGTAGCAGAAATTGTAAGAATTTTCTAGTGATTCACCATTAAGCTTTATTTCTGGCATTTCAGAGGAATTGGTTGGTGCCTGCTGGTATCACACTTTGGTTTTCTCAACATTCAGTGAAAGGCCAAGTTTTTCAAATATTTATGTGAAAGTGGAGTGGCTTGTATGTGTTCCTCTGTATGAGCACAGACTACATTATCATCGACATATTGATGTTGTTTATGTTGCTGTGACCTTACTTTTGGCTTTCAGTCCGATGAATTTAAAGAGCTTGCAATCTGTGCAATAGGTGATTTCCACACCAGAGGGAAGCTACCTGTCAACGTGTAGGATCACAGCTATCAAGATCCTACAAGCCCTATGAGGAGCTGCTTAAGGAGCTGGGCATATTTAGCCTGAAGAAGAGAAGGCTGAGAGGAGATATGATAGCCGTGTATAAATATGTGAGAGGAAGCCACAGGGAGGAGGGAGCAAGCTTGTTTTCTGCTTCCCTGGAGACTAGGACGCAAAATAATGGCTTCAAACTACAAGAAAGGAGATTCCATCTGAACATGAGGAAGAACTTCCTGACTGTGAGAGCCGTTCAGTAGTGGAACTCTCTGCCCCAGAGTGTGGTGGAGGCTCCTTCTTTGGAAGCTTTTAAACAGAGGCTGGATGGCCATCTGTCAGGGCTGATTTGAATGCAATTTTCCTGCTTCTTGGCTGGGGGTTGGACTGGATGGCCCATGAGGTCTCTTCCAACTCTTTGATTCTAAGATGGAAAATGAATTCACTCTTACTATTTGTTGCACCTTATCATATACATAGGCAGTTGGAGAAGTAATCTGTTTGTCTTCTTGAAATGGGGAAAACTGTCTGCATATCCTACAGAGGGCATTATTTAAAGCAGCTGCTAAGCAAGTAATTGTTTCTGTGGTGTCACATTTCTGCCTATTGGTATGGAAACACAATGAAAAGAAACAGCTATGCCCTGAAGCTAGCTTTGTAAATTTAAGAGCATGGCATAGCCTGAGTCAAGCAGTTTTAGGGCAAACTCTTTCAGAAAGAGATATAGGCATCTTCTCAAATGTCTTCTAATAATGTCTAATTTCATAAAATATAGTGCTGAAAAAGACTCCAAGGGCCATCCAGTGCAACCTCTTATGCAGGAATACACAACCAAAGCATCTTGACAGATGGCCATTGAGTTTGGTTTCCCATACTCTGCAGATTTTGCAGATTATGTCTGTAATCCTAGTTTTTCACAGATCTCGGAAAAGTGGCCATATTGGCTGGGGCATTCTGAAAGTGAATCCAAAAAAGTGACATTTTCAAGCTCTGGTATTAATGACTTCTGTGCCCACATTCATGTTAAAATGTCATACTTTTTCACCCAGAAGTTTTTCTTCTTTAACAATTTCTCTTTCCCGAGAAGCAACAATAAAGAAATTACTTTGTCTCTTTAATACTTTCAACTTGGGAAATCAGGCATGAATTGCATCTTGATATTAACCAATAGTGAACTATAGAGGTGATTGACTCTATGGTCAGACCAATTCAATAGTGGTGTTAGTTGTCAGAGTTTGAAATGGGTAACTTTGGCATGCAAAGACTATCACTAAACTACACAGAATGCCTCATCTCAACACACTAAGATTAAAAAGTCATGTAATTCTCAGCATCAGAGAAATTCTACAGTAGTAAATATATTAAAGAAGGCTGCTATCTAAAGAGACACTTACCTGGAAGTGGTAATCACATAACAACACTTATATATGAATAAACATGTATAGGATTGTGTTTCAAGTACTAATTTTATGTGCCATTGCTTTCACTTAAGGTATCACTCCATTGTACTATCACCAGTCTTGATCAATATCTGAAAGTACCCTTTTAAGACAAGAATGACAATGACAAAGTAATATATTACTGTGCCAATCTATCAGATTGAAATATAATCCCAGAGATGTAGGTATGGTAAATTATTCAACAAGAAAGTTTGACAACACTTACATCAAGCCAGAATACTATAGCCACAAGTAAACTACATAGTAGAGGATTAAAACTGAAGTTCTAAATATGTTAGGAAATGCTAATGAAATAATTTGGATTTATTTGCAGGTTAATGCATTTATGATTCCAGTAAAAAAAATCAAACTGATTATACGAGTCAGATTGTTTGCATAATTACATGATGTCATCCAAATTTAATTAAGTCTTTAGTATTTAATATTGGAAGTTGATGGTATAATCAAAGGTATCTGGTTGAAACATTCACTAAATTTAAAAAGGTATAAAATGTGTACAGCAAATTAAAAATATATCAATAATATGAGACTAGTCAATTCAATTGATATTGGTTTGCTGGGCTTCTTATCCCAGAACAAAGTGTTCATACCCTTTCCGAATAGATACTCGATAGTATATTCGACTTAACAGGCATGTATTGAGAGTAAAGAGAACTATATGTGATTGGCTAGAGATGAATTGGTTTGAAAGTCAGGAAAAAAAGGGACTGTGCAATGAATGATGGGGTGATTTGGGCTGTGTACACATGGTAACCGAGATGCCATATCTATAATTGTATTCCTTTACCCTTTTCCTTTCAACGAGTTGCTGGAGTATTGATGGTATCTTTACAAAACTGTGATCTTCATTCATCTAGATCTGCACGTGCAAAAGAATGAGGTGATGGGATAATCTTCTAGTTCAGAATTCAAATGGACAATATTTCTAATGCTGTTTTTAAAACTCCCCGCAAATAGAAAGCCAAGTGCACAGTGCTTTTGGCATTCTTCCAACCTGTTACGTTAACCTTCTGCTTGCAGGGAGTTCCCTACATTTGGAAATATTCAGAAATGGCTATCTTGTAGTCTAGAAATCCATTCTGCTGCATTTAAAATCTTAGCATATATTGTAACTGTTGCCTGTGAACAAAATGTAACATAAAAAAGAGAACCGTGAAAAGGAAAGGAGCCCTTAACTGTTTTGCAGCCTGAGTCTCAGTCTTTCTGACAGAGGCAGGGGACTATTGACCCACCCATCAGAATCACTTCCAGATTCCTCTAGAGGAGGATTGGGTCCTCCAGGTTTACACTCGGTGGGTCTTGGAGGATTGAGTATATGTTTAGTGGGCTGCTCTGTCAATGAAACGCCCACATATCCAAGGACTTTATGGTCAGGTTCTTTCCTTTGTTGAATATTATGGACCAACTGGCTGTCTCCACTTTTGTTGTTTTTGTTCTTTGGCTGAACCAGGTCACTCTTCTTTTGCCACTTTGGGATTCTGTGACCTTTCCTCCTGCCTTCCATGCTTTCGCTGTCACTGTCTTCACTCGAATAACTATTTTGGCACACACTCTTCTTGAAGGAGTTTTTCAGAATGGGTGGCCTGACATTTTTTCTAAGCTGACAGCAATCTATATCTTCTGCTGCTCTGAGAGGCTTATTATTCAAGCAGGTTGGTCCTTGCCTGTCAGGGCACAGACCTACAGATGGACAAAGGTCTGATTCAGTGCGTCCCTCTTCTGCCTCAAGTGGGTTTTCAGAACTTCTGAGAATCTCTTTATAGTTCTGTGAATCAAATCTCCTTGGATACTTTACTGTTAAGACCACATTTTCTGCTTCCCGAGTGCTGTCATTTATCTGACCTGAAAGAGATGAAACTGCTTCTCTGAGGCCAGCAGTTTCCTTCATTTGTCCTACCAATTGCAAAGCACTGAATTGAGCATTGGAAATAGCTTCCAAGGCGGAAGGTTCTAGAATTGCCTCTTCTTTCAAATATAAATCACTTTGTCTTTTAGGGCAGTTACTGCTTGAAGAAGAGCAATCCACACTGTTGGATAGATCTGTATCATACTGCATAGAATCTGAAGAAGGCATGATGATTTTGTTTGGTTTAGAGCACAGTGGAGAATATGGCCTGGTGAAGCTATTACATGTGTTAGATTCAGTTTCCAAATAACAGGCAACATTAACATGCACCGGAGAAACACTGAAAGATGTCCCATCCCAGTCAATGGCACTTAACTGCAGATTGGCAATTGCAGAAGCGGCAGGGGAAGCTGCCGACTGTTCAGGAAATTCTGCCTGTGAGTTTAGAGAACCACCAGGATTGCATTTTTCAGCTTTATTTTGTGAAGCGAGTGAGGTAGATGAGGGATTTTGCCCTTGGCCAACCTTAGTAGAACACTGTGAGGCTCCAGGGGGATCCTGAAGTTCAGAGCCCTTCTCTGTAGAAACCGTTTCTAAATCTAACTTTTCATCCTTGCTGGGAAAGGTTTCCTGTGCAGATTGCAAGTTCAGCTGAGAAAGGAGATCAGCGACTTCATTGTCCCCTACTATGTGTTCTTTTTCTTTGAGTTTAGTCTTCTTTCCTGAGAAGATAGCCAAACAAAACACAAGACATTTTGTAAAAAAATATGACTTTGGTTTTTGTGATAAAGATAGAAGAAATTATTTCTTTCTCATTCTAAGTACAGAATAACACCCATATCCATGGGATCAGTATCCGTGACTTCATTTGTCCTCTCTAGGCATAGTCTAGGTCCTCCAGTGCAACTCAATGGATTTCTTGAACCAGAAGTCCATCATTCCAATAGCATTTACTATTATCCATGGTTTTTCCATATCCACATGAAGTTAAGGGAAGTATCCCCAATGGATACAGGAGTTATACTGTACAAACAGGTATATCATGATGCATGTGCTCAGTATACTGCAGTGCTTGGACATTTTTATTAGCAGGGATGAAACTATAATCCACCACACTCCCCATGATTCCTTTTTTGAAATTTAGCTTCAATCCTCACAGTAATGGTTAGGATGGCTTTTTTCCAGAATATATTTTTGTCAGGCAAACCCTACTCTATACTGGAGAGTAATTTGGTTTGTTCTTGTGGCGCAACGGGTTAAACGCCGAGCCACTGAACTTGGTGACCAAAAGGTTGGCAGTTCGAATCCGGGGAGCAGAGTGAGCTCTGTAAAGAAGGTATCAATGCCACTAGATGCCACCAAATATATAAGGAAGGGGTTAAATCTGCCACCAAATAAAATGTAAAGAACGTTCCTAGACTGCTATTAAATTAAACTGCCACCAATCTGTTTAGAGACGCTGGTTTATGTCTCTGTTTATCTTTAGTTGTGTTGTGAGGTGACTTTGGTAGTGTGGAATGCACCAAGCATAAAAGCGATGGAGGAGGCAGGTTTGAAATATAAAGAGAACAAGTTTTATTGTTAACAGAACGTAATTGTTGCAGTTTTGAGAATTTGAACTTGGCACAAGGCTTGATGTTACAAAATGGCTGGTTTGAGATACATACAGGCTTCTGATGTTACAATTCTACAAACTTCTTCTTTAGTGAAGTGCTTATACTACTTCAGAGTTCCCTATTGTGAATATCCACACTGTTTGCCCTATACTCGGAACAAACCACTGATCACCAGTCTTTCCTTACTGGCGATCCTTTAAACCCCCTCTGTTAGATTCTTTAACCTAAGCAATCTAACAAGGTAACACCTTCAGCTCTCTTGCTGAAGAAATATTCACAAATTCTAAGAACTACTGAATTCTCACAGCTTCACAACACTCTTAACCTCTTCCCCGGGTCTCATCCACCGGACTAAACTACTTTTCCCAGAGTCCTTTCTTGACTCTGCTATTTCCCAGAGCCCTTAACTGGCTCTGCTCTTTTCCGGGTCTCATCCACCGGACTGGAGCTTAACTGTCACTTTCAAACCTTTTACTCCTTTAGCTCCGCCCACCTCCTCTGCTGCCTTGTCTTGTCACCATGGCAACCTATCCCTCACAGCTAGGCCATGGCAACAAATGTAAACCACAAATACAGTTTTAAACACATTATAAATAACACTTTATAATAAACATTATAAATACAGTTTAAACACATTATAAATAACACTTTATAATAAACATCTCTACACCTTCCTCCCCAGAAATATTATTTTTGTACCATTCTCGATCCTAGAATGGCAAAAATAATTCCACATATTATTTAACAATAAATACATATACACCAATTCTGAAAGGGAAACATATTAGGGTTAAATACATTTCAATTACACATATATACAAACCTTTAACCTACGAAATTCTAGTATCATCTATGGATGTGGTATCCAAGTCTCACATTTTTATATTTATACATATATTCGTAAATATCTATTGCCTATTGTAAAACATATATACCTACCACACTTTATTATAATGGGATTATATCTTATATCTATGGTATGAAACATATACAGTTCACCACTGTAATAACATCCTATATTTTATAAGTCTATAATAAAACAGTATACCCATTTGGTTTAAATATTACACTATACTATTTTATACTATATTACACATACATTACCTTTATATAATTTGGATCTATCTGTGATCATCCTCTATCCAATTTTCCATATCAACATCAAATATCCTTGTCCAAATGTGTTTCTATCTCATTAACATATATAATTGACCTTCTACCTAGTCTGGTTAATTTATAAGACATTTATCTATATATCATACCACAACTTTTCTCCATACATATGGTCTCAATTTGTTAATAGCCCACACAATAGTTAAACTCCCACATTTGATCATTGACATAGATGTCTTAGTGTCCAATGTCCCATGGTTCAAACACAACCTCGGTTGTATTGGACCAACTGTCTACAGCAATGTCTCTTTATGATGATCTTTTAGCTTCTTTTTTTCCACTTCTTCGTTTCTTCTTTTTAGGTTTCTTCTTTTGTCTCTTGATGTCTTTTCGATTACCTGGAGATATGGTTTTCTTCCTCACACGGTGTCTGCAAGTCTTTTCTCCTCTCTTTTTTGTTGTTGGGGTTTCTTCTTTTAATCTAACCTTCCAATTATCAGGAACAGTTCTGTTTCCATCGACTTTCAGGGCTTGAACAATGGCTTGCTTCCATGAAGCATCAGGTTGTAGTGAATAATCTGGAATTCCTTTAGCATCTTTTCTTGGCACTGAAGAGAATTCACTGTCATTAGAAGAACGAACACGAATATTGTCCTTCTTCATGGCAAGCGCATCACTGCTATCTGGACAAACTTCTAAAGCTAGAAATTGCAGTTTTTTCTTTTTATCACCACCAATATAGTCTGCGTACATCAGCTCTCCTGTCAGTCCATTAGCTTGGCTTTTATTCTCTCCTTCCTCTCCGTTCAAGGATAAAGGAGATCTCTCTTCCGACACCTGGCCAAATCTTCTTTTTCTGTTCACTTTCTCTTCAGATGTATGGATCTTTGTTTCACAGAAGACCCCTGGATATTCTGAACTCGCATCAGCTCCTACTGTCACATCCAGAGTTTGTTTTCCTTTAGCTTTCTCTTTTACTTTTATTTTATTGTCTTTGTCAAAAAGTTCGGCTGAGGTAATTTCTTTATGTGGAGCTGAAGGAAATACATCTTTTAAGGTCAAGGATTCCTCTTTCTCCTCAGAATTTATCACTTGTCTTTCCAGACCTATTGTTTCTATACTCTCTTCACTGGTTCTCAAATAATCAGCCACTGGAATCGGCTCTGCTGCAGGGCTTGTTCCTCGTTTGCATGGTCTCTTCTGGCTGTACACTTCTGACTTTATATTTGGAACACCATCTTCAGCAATAAATCTATAGGGTTGTTCTTCTGCTCTTTGTTCCTGTTGAATTTCCTCAACTCCTCCCGTCTTCTTAACAAGCTCAGCAACTGTAGCACTGGCTTCTGGGCTCTCATCCCCATCTTGTCGGATGGCAAAACACAGGGCTTTCTGTTCAGGGCTTTTGTTGATACATTTTTTCTCTCCACACGCCATCTTACAGTATTTAATCTCCTCAGCCAAATCATTTCCAATTAAACATTGGTATGGTATGTTAGGACTGACTGCAAAATCCCACACACCCTTCCATCCTTCATATTGTATTGGCAAAGTCACGACCGCTGTCGGAATCGCAGGACCTAAGCCTTTTAATCTTAGTTCAGAGGTTGGCTGCTGAAATCTCTGAGGTATTATTTCGGGATGCACTATGCATATTTCAGAACCTGTATCTCGAAGTCCTTTCCTGTCTTTGTTATCAATATAAATGGTTTCTAAATAATCCTTAGATGGGCTGCCTGACAGGATGAACAAACATTGTTTCTCTTGAGGCTCTGAGCTTGAACTCTCCTTTGCAACAGTATCCGGTTCTGCCTTTGGTGTTTCTTTCATTTTATTTATAAAGAGGGTTGTTTTCTCATTCCTTAACAGGGGACACTGATATTTTATATGATCCAATTTTCCACATTGATAGCACCGTCGTTTTACCTCAGGAGCAGTTGGTCTTATTACACTCTGCCTCCTATAGATGGTGTTTTCTATGTCAGAGCCCTTTTCATGCTGTGGGCGCGTTTGTTGTGGATAAAATGGCTGCCTATTTGTTCTTTTGTCCCCTGGCAGATCTTCCCTTTTAAATCCTTCTTTCAAGGTTGTTATTTGATCTGCCATACCCGCTGCCTCTACAATCGTGGATGGCTTGCGATCTTGAATCACCCAACGAATTTCATAAGGAACTAATTGGAAAAATTGTTCCAGCTTCAAAAGTTCCCTCAGCTGTTGATAATCTTCTACCTCAGACGTCTTTATCCAACTATCGAACAGTTGAGACAATCTAGAGGCCACCTGAGCAAAACTTTGTGTTTTATCTTTCTTCAATGTCCTGAACTTAAATCTATAATATTCAGGAGTCAATCTGTATTCCTGTTGAACCTGTTTCTTAAACAGATCATAGTCTCTACAAGACTCCTCAGGCATCTGTCCATAAATCTGCAAAAGTTTCCCACATATCTGTGACCTAAGGTATGTCATCCATTTTTCCTTAGCCACTCCAAAATCTCGACAACATCTCTCAAAAGATATTAAGAATTTCTCTGGACAATCGTCCTTGGTAAATTTTGGGAATTTCTTTGTCAAATCTGGGGTATCCACTCCAGATCTCCCTTCCTGGGTATCACTGGATGTTTGAGATAAAGCTAATCTTTGCTTCTCTAGCTCAAACTCCATTCTCTTCAATTCTAACTCCCGTTCAAATTCTCTCACTCTTTGTCTTTCCTCAAATTCTCTTTGTTTCGCCTCTCTCTCCATCTCCAACTCTCTCTCTCTTTGTTTTTCCTCCATTTCCAGCTCTCTCTCTCTTTGTTTTTCTTCAAATTCTCTTTGTTTTGCCTCTCTCTCCATCTCCAATTCTCTCTCTCTCTGTTTTTCCTCCATCTCCAATCGTTTCATCTCTAGTTTGTACTTAAGAGCCATTTCTGACATAGGCACTGGCCCTGTCTCTGCCTCAGAGCTCGAACTTTCTTCTTGATCTCCCTCTCTTTCCTCAGCCAGCTTTCTCTGCCGCCTGGTAGCCATGTTTCCAACAACTTTTACCTCACAACTTATTCCTAAATTAAACTTAAGGCACTCGATTAGTTGTTACACGAATCCCGTCGTCTGCCACCAAAAATGTAAAGAAGGTATCAATGCCACTAGATGCCACCAAATATATAAGGAAGGGGTTAAATCTGCCACCAAATAAAATGTAAAGAACGTTCCTAGACTGCTATTAAATTAAACTGCCACCAATCTGTTTAGAGACGCTGGTTTATGTCTCTGTTTATCTTTAGTTGTGTTGTGAGGTGACTTTGGTAGTGTGGAATGCACCAAGCATAAAAGCGATGGAGGAGGCAGGTTTGAAATATAAAGAGAACAAGTTTTATTGTTAACAGAACGTAATTGTTGCAGTTTTGAGAATTTGAACTTGGCACAAGGCTTGATGTTACAAAATGGCTGGTTTGAGATACATACAGGCTTCTGATGTTACAATTCTACAAACTTCTTCTTTAGTGAAGTGCTTATACTACTTCAGAGTTCCCTATTGTGAATATCCACACTGTTTGCCCTATACTCGGAACAAACCACTGATCACCAGTCTTTCCTTACTGGCGATCCTTTAAACCCCCTCTGTTAGATTCTTTAACCTAAGCAATCTAACAAGGTAACACCTTCAGCTCTCTTGCTGAAGAAATATTCACAAATTCTAAGAACTACTGAATTCTCACAGCTTCACAACACTCTTAACCTCTTCCCCGGGTCTCATCCACCGGACTAAACTACTTTTCCCAGAGTCCTTTCTTGACTCTGCTATTTCCCAGAGCCCTTAACTGGCTCTGCTCTTTTCCGGGTCTCATCCACCGGACTGGAGCTTAACTGTCACTTTCAAACTTTTACTCCTTTAGCTCCGCCCACCTCCTCTGCTGCCTTGTCTTGTCACCATGGCAACCTATCCCTCACAGCTAGGCCATGGCAACAAATGTAAACCACAAATACAGTTTTAAACACATTATAAATAACACTTTATAATAAACATTATAAATACAGTTTAAACACATTATAAATAACACTTTATAATAAACACATCTCTACAGCTCCTACTGTTAGGCCCGGCTCCTGCCAACCTAGCAGTTCAAAAACATGCAAGTGTGAGTAGATCAATAGGTTCCACTCCGGTGGGAAGGTACATGACCTTGGAGATGTCTATGGACAATACTGACTCTTCAGCTTAGAAAGGGAGATGAACACCATCCCCCAGAGTTGGACACAATGATACTTAATGCCAGTGGAAGCCTTTATCTTTACTAGGTTGATATGAAAATGTTTAGAACTGGTTTGTAGATACAGGTCAACACAATTCTTCTCGGAGGCACAGCTGCAGGGATAGCTACGAGTGTTCATACTTCAAAATTTACTACTACACTAAATTAAAGAAATATTGGCTAGGAAAGTTGGATTCACTGAAATGTTCTGCTGACTGAAACGTATAAACTACTGCAGATTCATGAAAAAATAATAATAGGAGAACAGTATGTACTAATTATAAACAGAACAAAATGTAAAGCTTCAAGCTTACTCTTCTTTTTTCCCTTGGAAATATCAAGTTTCTCCATTTGATACAGGGCAACCACTTCTGGGTAGGCAGCCTGAAATAACACGGCTTCTTCTGTTGTTGTTATGAAGGGCTCTTCAGTTTGATCGTCAGCTATAGCATAGTGCTCTCGAGAAATAAATATAACATATTACAAGATTTAAGGTGGCAGACCAGAGATTATGCTGTTCTTCACTACATACTTTCAGGAATTTTTCATATCATCCCTTGGTCTTTACAAAGACAATATTGGAGAATATCTGATCTTCCAAATCTTTCAGACTTCATTTCCCAGATGCCCCAATGAGTATAGTCAACTGTGTGGGATTCTGGGCTTTGTATTAAAATTTAAAAGCTTTAAAATACTTTTACTATTCAAAGAGTGTAAAGGTTTCCTAAGTCTGGATAGTGTAAAGCTTACCAGTGTTTTAAAATGTCTTATTCCTGCACTTTAAATGGAATGGCATGAAAGTCCTATTACAGGAGTGAAGAAACTTTGATTCTTCAGATGACTGGAACTACAACTCCGATGATTCCTTATCATTGTTTGTCCAAGTTGGGGATGACAAGAATCATAGGGCCAGGGAGTTCCAGTGTATCCCAAATCCTTTCAATACAGCATAAATAGTAAGTGACACCAACCTGGTTTTTGCCATTCAATTTCAAAACAGGGAATTCCATTTTTAGTCCGTGTCTTGACTATCCTGTGAAACAAACAAGGAAAGAAAGAAATTACAACTTGAAACAATGGATGGAACGCAGGGAATAGGAAGCTCTGCATGTTTTGTATGATTTCAGAGACATAAAACATTTGTCTTGATGTAGTGGGGCTCTTTCTCCTTGACATTCCCCCAACTTAGCTACCACAAGGGCAAAGATACCCTCCTGCCCGATTAAACCAGGTCATTTGAGTATTAATTTCATACATATACGTCAGCCATGAGTGGAGGAAATGTCAGAAAAATAGTTCCTATTTATTCTGTGGAGTTCATAAACTGGAGTAAATGAAATGCAATCATAGTTTAAGGAGGCCATACAACTGTCTAGCCCTCTAGATACTGCTGGACTGACAGGGATACTAAATTGGGGTTCTTCTAGACCAGTGGTTCTCAACCTGTGGGTCTCCCCAGATGTTTTGGCCTTCAACTCTCAGAAACCCTAACAGCTGTTAAACTGGCTGGGATTTCTGGGAGTTGAAGGCCAAAACACCTGGGGACCCAAAGGATGAGAACCACTGGTCTAGACCCTGTATGTGGGATACAATTTAGGATGCTTCCAGTGTTGTGTGGACAGAGTATTGGCACTCTTTGTGTTTTCCTTTCACTTTGTACAACACTGCCAGAAATACAAGGCTGGCTTGAACTTTATATAAAGGTGATGTGTGGCTGAAGGGCAAGTGGAAAAGAAAAGTTATTGTTCACTTCTAAAATACATATTTCCCCCAGCGACAGAACTGAAGAGAAACAGAAAGTGTACTTTAAGAGTTTCACAAATTGGATTACCGTAGCGGCTGCAGTTGCTGGGGATTGGAATGGCCAAATTTCCTTCTGTTCATATCATAGTTTGTCAGAAGCACACACAATTTTTCGCAAGCATACTGCTCGGCCCAGTCCATTTTCTCAGAAGCAAATCTCTGTTTTAAACATGCAATTAAAACATTTAAAAATGTTTTGGCTTTCACATTTTAAGTGCAGTTCAAATCCATTACCACTGTAGTGTTGTTATGCTCTCTGGAGAAATCTTAAAATTAATATATATGAAGTTGACAGTCACAAACACCCACAGTGACATTATTGTGAGGGTCGGTGCACTTCCCTTGGAAAAAGTTGTGACTTGTCATTTTAAGATGACAGAACAGCCTATTGAAACACTGAAGGCAGATGGACTGAAAACCCAAGGAATTAGAAACTGAGGAAGCAGTCATTTTTTGAAGTCTACTACAGCTGCAATCCTACACAATGCTCTCTGGAAAGAAGTTGTGCTGTCGCACCCAAGCTGCTTTAAATGGCTTTATAGCTAATGTGACTTAACTTTACCCTTGGAAAACTAACAGAAAAATGGCTATTCTCAAGCTGTGGGTGACACAGCCAAACAAAATGAGCTGGGACCTATATAATTCAATTACAGAAGTCCTTTTAGATTCAATATGAACTGCATCATGGTAGCACAGCATAAGGCTTTGGAGGTGTCTACAGACAACACCGGCTCTTCAGCTTAGAAACAGAGATGAGTACCAACCCACAGAGTCAGACACGACTGGACTTAATATCAGGGGAAAACATTTACCTTTATAAATACCAATGCAGTACACTTTCAAGTTTTTACAGTTAACAACGCAGACCTAAGTATGTCTACTCAAAAGTGTGTAAACTACTGCATCCAATGACTTCACTTCTATCTATGTCTACATATTTGGCATTAAGCTCCAAGGCAAATTTTGTATTTATTTATTTATTTAACTTGTATACCGCTACTCCCAATTTAGCTCGGAGAGGTTTACAGAAGCAGATTAAAACAATACAATTAGCTTTAAAAATAATAATAACAAAACAATAGACAGCGAGAACAGGCATAGTCCGGGTTGTTCACCCGTCAAAAGCTTGCCGGAAAAGAAAAGTTTTACAGGCTTTCCGAAAAGCAAGTAGGTCTCGGATGGTTCGAGTTTCAACCGGCAAGGCATTTTGCCCTCAATATGGAACTTAGGCTATAGGCACCACAAAACTAACAGTCAACCAGGACTAGAGAAGAGATATTTTATGTGTTTGTGTAAAAAGAAAGCACCTCTGGAAATACAATAGCAAGGAAACATCTTTTATCCTTTCTTATACTAAGACATGTCAGCTGCTATTTTTTATTTTTACTATTTTATCTCAGAACTTTGGGCTTTCTATATAGAATGGTAGGCACATCCAACAGATAGGAAAATATGAAGATATAAATAAGTGGCTATAAGCTGTCCCTTTAGGACAGATATGTGAGGAATATTTTTTTCAAAATATTAGATGTGAAAAAAATATTTCCTAAACCATTTCCTTGGCAGTTTTAACCAGCGTGTCCATAACATCACTCTAGACAAAGAGATCTGATTCATGCAGCAGATTTAGGACTATCATTAAATTGAAACAAGGCTCCTGTTTTTAAATTTAGTATACATATTTTTCCAATTTAGGTACAAAATATATGAGATTATATATTTGATAAAAGACCAGCTTTAATTTTAAAAGTGAATTGGAAAAAACTGCTATGTGTGTGTTTCTCTTGTGTCTCCAGAGTGATGGTTATTAAATAATTACAAAAGGATAAGTTCAGGCCAAAATGAATGGACTGATGTCAGCAGATATCAATAAGCATGCTATTTAAACAAATGGGCTTTCAAAGTGCTTTATTTGGCTAAATTGTGCTGACCAAGGTTTTTTATTATGATTTGAAGTTACTGTGGTTTTTCTCTAGAGTGATCAGATACAACCACAACTAATGCACATCTTAAACATCACGTATTCTGCACTAATATTTTTGTGCCTCAATTATTTCTTAAAATGGTCGATACCACGATTCTTTAGCAGATGAAATGACAAGTACAGCCAGAGTTTCGTAGTATTTGTTGAATACAAAATCTGGGACTTGTAGTTCAGAAAAATGTTTCCAAGCCCAACTCATTATTGATAAGGAGGCCTAAAGATTTACACCACTGTAGCCAGCAAAAAAAAAAATCTGTATTCTCTTCTGTACCTGAAAAGTGAGCAAGTTTGGCCTTTGGTTCTCATTTAGCTTCCTCAGTTTGTCTTTGCTGATGAGATACTCTTGGATGACCTTGATAGGGAAACAGAAAAAGTAAGAAGAGCAGGTGTTTGGATAAGAAAATTCCAAGAAAGCAATTCCCCTTGGGAAAACAAGGGCTGTGTGTGCTAAATTACCTCTGGAAATGGAAAGCCTTCACATGCCTTGGCTTTTCTGCAAATAAAGTATATACATTACAGACAAGTCGAAATGAGAATACTGCAGAGTTGGTACAGATTCCCTAAGGGATTCAGATCAAAGAGAAGAACACCTACTTCCTGACAGCTTCCTCCACTACATTGGCTCGCCAGTGCCTCTCAGACAAATGCCAGTCACAAGGGCAGCAGGATTCGGCACCGTGGGGCTCACAATACCCCACAGTGCCACAGAGATGGCACCCAGTCCGCTCATGTTCTTTGTGAGATCCTATAGGGTAATCAGAGCAAGACAACAGATAAAATAGCCTCTTCAAACCGAAAGTTATATTATTTAAAGTTCTTTAAAGCAGTGTGTTCCAAGTTATCAGGTGGGGGTGGGAGTAAATGTCCTCCCCCCTCCCAAAGTCAGGGACCAGTACCATATTTGTGCTGATTGATAACAGTTGTTCCTCTTGGAGATAGCAACCTTCTCACACCTCCTCTATTTAACATTTGCCTGTTTATAATTTGTCGTTTATTTCCTGAATTGTATGTCTTCTTTGATTTGCAGTTTTCTGAACTCTATGTACTTGAGGCAGTGGGAGGGGCTGCAGACCATGTGACTGGTTCAGGTTCAGTGACTGTTTAGAATGCAGTGTAAAAAGGATGACAGTTGAGGAATAACAGTTGAGCCTTGAGTCAGTTTTGAGTACAGAACTCAGTGTAGGAAGTTAAAAAACTGTCAAGGCTTCAATCCCCTGGAAGTAGACTGTTTTGAAAGAGAGCTGTACAGAGCAATATAGTTTTGAAGACACTGATAAAGACTATAACTTAAAGATACAAACTGAAATGTTTTAAAGTATAACCTGACAAGAAATGTGCCTATATTGTTAAATACTTGAAGTTGTGAGAAAAACAAACATGTTATTTTAAAGAAGTCTACTTGAATCTTTGTCTGCTGAGAGCATCAAATAGTAACACAATATTTACGTGCCCAGTGCTCATTCATTACCCAAAACTAAAGGAACACTTCCAAAACTCTGCTACTCAATAGGTTATTGAGCAATCTATACCCCAATAGTTTCTTTATTGCCTAGAGCACAACAGGAACTGCAAAGATCAACAGTTTATTTAGCACTGCCTCTAAATATGCAAAACTGCACAAGCAAACAATGTACAGAAAGGCCCTTCTTTCCATCCCTGCCATCTTCTGAACTACATCTAGAATAATTGGAAGAGAGGGCTTTCATGGTGCCTGCACTTAGTTCTTGAAATACCCTATGGATTTTGGTATTCATGGAGAGAGGGGTGGCTAGAATCAGATATTAATTCCCCCTCCTCCCCAAAACCTCTGTAGTCACAGAACTATTATGTCATAGAATCATAAAGTTGAAAGAGACCACAAGGGCCATTTAGTCCAACCCCTAGCAATACAGGAATACACAATCAAAGCACCCTTGATGGATGACCTCTAGAGAAGGAGTCTCCACCACACTCAGAGGCATCTCTTACTGTCAGGAAGTTCTTCCTAATGTTTATGTGGATTTTTGTTTTCCTAAAATTTGAATACATTGGTATATGTCCTGGTCTCCAGAGCAGCAGAAAACCCCTCCTCGATGTGACAGGCGAATATGCAGCTAACAAAAGGGCAGTGAATTGGTATGTTGTAGAATCCATACAGAGAAAAAAAACACTGATGCTTACCATGTTGCTTTAGCAAGAGCCTTCTACTTTTCTTTAGAGATAAAATACATTGCTTATCCCTGTTCATCTATTACTTAGCAGCTGCTCAAGCCAATCTCTTATTATTCTGCCTTCTATAATAGTGTAACAAAAGGCCACTAGGCTACTAGACACTGTTCTCTTTGTGCTATTTTCTCAAAGCCATGAATTGGCTTACCTGGATGGTGACACACAGCACAGTGAGGCAACTTTTTAACTGGCACGGGTGGGATGTAATCAGATTGGAAGTGGTCTTTCCAGTACTCAAATCTAAAACAAATGTAAATTATGGGTAGTATAAAAACATCAGTTTGACAAACAATATAGCTCACATCTGTGTTACATATTGCCCATTTTACAAAGCTCACTTTGAATATATATTACAAGGGTGGGAAACTGTCAGGAATTGAGGAGTACGTTGGACCCTCATGAGAATTATAAGTTGCTTACCTGTAACTAGTTTCCTGAGTAGTCACCTGTGAATTCGTACATCTGGTATCTCTGTGCCTGCGCAGAGCAGCACTCAGAACCTTCTAGAAATGAATTCCTCTTTTCTTCTGCTCTGTTTCCCATCTTTGACTTTTCTAAACCTTTTTTTTTTTTCAAAATTTAGACTCAGATTACTACATTTCCAGATTACTGCCTGGTCCTTCCTGGGTCTAAAACAGCTGGAGAAAAACAAAAACATTGAGAATCCAATCCCTAGGGCCTCTACGGGATGGAATTCTCAACGTTTTTGTGCTTCTCCAGCTGTTTTAGACCCAGGAAGGACCAGGCAGTAATCTGGAAATCTAGTAGTGGAAGGTTTAGAATATATATATTAAAAACTGGACGCACTTAAAACCCTCAAAATGAGCTAATATGCATTGCATTTTGCCTGTCCCTAATATGGCACAATTATAAGGATTTATTTCTCAGAGTTTTACTGACTCCTTAATATTTCAAAGCAACTGGATCCTTTCTACTGGCATAAAATAACAGATGAGAAACCCAGGCTTCTGATTTTAAAAAGAGGAGACAATTGGCACAGCTTGAAAAAGCTGTCCACTGCCGTGTTGGCTTCTTCTGAAAACTACAGTTCAAATAATAACTCTGTCAAGCTCCAAAGATTACATATATTCAGTATTTGTCCAGGGAACGGTCTGAAGACACATGACACTTTTATATTATCACTTCAATTATATTCTGACTTTTTTCCAAAATAAGGAGTCAAGGCAGCTGAATCTCATTGCAGATGTGTTCTTATAAGTTGGGAAGTTAGCTTGGAAACGAATAATAAAATGATGTGAGCTCTGCTAACCAGAAGTGGTGTATCAACAAAATATATTTTATAGTAAGATATAACCCAAGAATGTATGTTCAAAACTCATAAAGGTTGTCATGAAACTACAGAAGAAAAAAGTAGGAAGCAGAACCATCCTAATATCTCTGCTCAAACACCAGCATTGCCTTCTTCTTACTTTCTCTGAACTGTTTCAGTTAAAACTGGCCAAGGTCAATTATGTTTAAGTTTTGGTGCATAAAAAATCAGCCCCAGAAAACCCCATGAAAAGTTGCCTTAGGATCACCATAAGTTACAAACAACAAAAGGCACATACAACAACATTGATGCATGAACTTCCTTTTCTCCTTATCCCTAGCCATTCATCCTTTCTTTTATGTTACATTTGTAAGCATAAGACTATGGGCTGAAAATATCTTTTGTGACTAGAGAACTGTACAAAAATTAACTAACTAGCTGGTTAATGAACCTATATTTCTCATTAAGGAGGTTCCCAATTATACAGTCCAGTCTAGGGTATAAATCACATTTGTTAAATTCTAACACTTGCACTGAATCAGCTTCCCTGAAACCACATGCTCAGAAAAGAAGGCTGGGATTTAAGAGACAAGATAAATTATACCTTTGCAGTAAACTCTGTCCTTTCAAAGTGCTAATCAGCCGTAAAGCCTGTTCTTTTCCAACTCCAGGAACTCCCTTTTGGAGACAAGAGGACATTTGAGATTGACACAGTATTGATATGTGTAACAGTATCCTGCAAACTGCTGCATGAGAAACATTCTATATATACCCATGTATAACTCTAGAAAATTGGTCAAAACAATTGGACTTATCCATGGGTCATTGTAAGCATCTTAGTTCTTATTTTAAAAGAACTTTCCTGAGTAGAGTGATGGAAGGATAGAGCTTAGTCTGTCTCAGGAGAACTTTTAAAAAGCATTGACTCCTCTACTATCTCTGCTGCAGTGTCACTTCTGGCATTTTTGAACGATTGGGTAGGTAAATGGCAGTTGGGACCAGGGCTGGCTGCCCTTCTGAAATGATGATGCTGTTTACTATCTCCCTGAAATGACCCTTGATTTATCAATGGGTCATATCAAAATCCATAATTTGGGCTCAAAACCTGCTCTTGACCTAAACACAGGGTCAACTTACATATAATATTCCTGTTCTTGCAATGGCTGTACTTGGACATAATGATAAGTCAAAAGACAGAGTATTGGCAGGTTATTTTGCATGCAGGAGTGCAGTGAGGCACACTGCCCGCTTCTTCCCACATGCAGCAGGAGCTGGTAAACCAAGCTGGGCAAATTTAGTAGTTCCTGAGACAAATGTCTTCCTCTGGACCCTCCTGCAAGCTATAGACCTGACTCAGTGGCACAGCGAGGTGGGTTTTCCCTCCACTTGGTTTTTTTTTTAGATACCTGGTTTTAAAGCTAATGCAAAGTATGCTAGGGGGATGACCCTTTCTAAAAACCTAATTTTTAAAAAGTGTCATCCTGCCAAAATAGGATGAGATCACCCATATTTGGAAGATTGGCCTATAAAATGCATACTGAGTCACATATGGCCTAAATCAGTGGTTCTCAAACCTATGGGTCCCCAGGTGTTTTGGCCTACAATTCCCAGAAATCTCAGCCAGTTTACCAGCTGATATGATTTCTGGGAGTTGAAGGCCAAAAACATCTGGGGACCCATAGGTTTGAGAACCACTGGCCTAAATAAACCACAGAGTACTGCTCCATAGTTGTAGCCAATTTTTAGGCTTCACTGGTCGATCATCAGCCTGGATGAACCATAGAACAAATTTGGGGTTTCCCCCCCCCCCCTGGCTTGTTGGGTGCCTTTGAAATTTTGTTGCTGTTTCCAGTTTAGTAAAAATGTTATTTCCTAAACAGAATAAATAAAATGCATATTCCCCATGGAAGTGCAACATTGTCTTCTTTCAAGAAGGGGTGCAATTCTCTTTGGACTGCAACAAATCTGTTGCAGTAAAACAAACAGTTTTGGGATTTTAAAATATGGCATGTAAACTGTAATGACATAATCACAAGGAAGGTGACTATGGGATTAATTAGGTTTGGTACCAGAGGAGTTAGGCTGTGCAAAAATATGAAGAGTGATGAAGTATAGTGAGCAGTTGGCACCCACACAGTAAAGTTAAAACATAGTAGGAAATTGTATAGCTCTCCAAATGCTATTGAACTGCAGGCCCTGGCATTTCTCACCAATGCCTATACTAGTTAGAGCTGCTGGGAATTGCAGTCCAATACATTTGAAGGACTACATTATTTATATTATTTACAAATAATTATTTAGCCTTTATAATGGAGATTTACACATGAGGCTTTACACACAAGGCCTTCAACCTGGAGCTTCTCTCACCAGGCCTTCTCACACTTGGCCTCCTCATAGACTAAGGCCTAACTCACAATGTGAGAGCTACCTCACACAAAGGCTTCTCTCACAGACTAAGGCCTACCTCACACTGTGAGGGTCTCTCTCAAATTCAGACTTTTCTCCCACTGAGATTACCTCAGACTGAGTGCTACTAAGCTACAGGCACACCTGTTTATATAGAACTGCACCTCTTCTGAGTCATTGCATCCATTTAACCCTTTCCGTACTTCACTCACATTTTTGTAATTAAAAAGATCTAGTTAATTTTAAATATTTCTGACAATTTCCTTCCCTGACTTAGACAGATACACACAGGAATGTAGTGGTCAACTATGTTTTGAAGACACAATCAGGAATGTTATCCAAAGAACTAAAATTATTTCTGTAACATTGGAAGCACGAAGCATTGGACTGTAAGTAGCTGGAATTTGTAAAGCACTGAAGGGGAAAGAAGCAACCACACAACTTGATGATCATTGAATCTGAACTTCAAGGTTCATTTACATCTCCCTTTGAGCCCATGGTTTAACAGGAAATTCTGCCTTCAAATATATTATACTATGCCTTGCAAAATCCCTTACGAACATTATGTTTAGGGCTCCTTGGCGTCCAAAGGCAGAGGAACAAGAAACCCTTTTGTGAAGTTCAAACCAAACATGCACTGAATACAGATGAGTTATTGAAAAGTGAGCAGCCCCTTGCAAAGGCATGTTGAGAACTGAAGAGATGCATTGCCACAAGCAGGGCCATCAGTTACAACCTGACAAGGCCAGGTAAGGTGACTATTAGGGGGAATGTGCACAGAATTAAGCACAGAAAGGAAAATCTCCTCCCCAGCACACGTGTGAAATTAATCATGTTAAGGAACAGCCCCTCAATTATATGGCTGACAATAATATGTGAAGAGCTCAGACCATTTTGGCTCACTTTCTGTACAGACTATTTTATGTAAATATGTTTATATGCCTCTGCTGATAAAACACCAAAGACAAACTGAGCAAAGTGGAAAGATGGGAAGCAGTTGGCTAGATGAGGGCAATGATATTTTGACATGGAAATCGAGCGTCAAAACATTGGAACATTTTTATTTAGACAGCTGCACCAGCAAAACAAAACAAAAATGCCAAGGAGAGACATAAGGCTATTGCAATAGGACATGATATCCTGCACTGCAGCATTTGCCAGCTGACAGCCCAAACAAAGCTATCAAACAGTATGGTGTATTGATATTGTCAAAGTATGAATAACATTAGAGAATGAAACCAATATCACCGAAAAGAGAGATTTGTGTGTGAAGGTGGGGAGCGAAATTGTGGCAATTCTCACCCATTGCTTGCCATCATTACTGTTCAAAGTGGCCAGAAAGCAGTGGCAGTAGTAGTGGGACACTGAGACGTTTAACATTTAAAGCAAATGTAGCAACAGCATAACCAATCTTCCAGATATGCTTGGGCTGCAACGTCCATCAGTATAAACAAGGAGAAAGGATGATTAGAACTGTTATTCAAACATTGAAATTGAAGGACTGACAATATAATTCTTTAATGTGACCTTGCTAAATCTATTTTCCTAATTTAGCACATGGAGCAGAGTGTCTTTTCTACTCCAGAAAGAGTACTGATCATCGAAAGGTTTCATTTGCAGAAAGGTGGTGGTGTTTAATTACAATTCTCACAGTTCTTTTATCATTAGCTATGCAGTTTGGGGGGCAATGGGAATGGTAGGTGTAAAAGACGACGAACAAATCACACACACACACATATATACACATACATACATACATACAGTGGTGGTGCGTGTTGCTGAGGCTTGACTTTTAAAATGGTTTTTTTACTTGAGGTACTTTTTAAAAGGAGTAACTCATTACCCCAACCAGAATCCTTTCTTCCAATATCTTCAGCCACCTTCTTCTGAGGTAAATCTCCTTCTCAATAAATAGACATGAGTCTTAATTATAAAGAACTGATCAAGGAAATATTTATTTAAGGATTCACAGGTGTACAAGGTTTGATGGTTAATCAGTATTCCTTTAAATGTTGCCACATTTGACTTTAGTTAACACAACTACTTGTAACAGTTTTCAATATAACTCTCAGTATGGCTTTTACTTCCACCAGACTGGTTTTAAACTTATTTCACTTCAAAGTATCTTTCTTTTCTTAACTGACATAAGGTACTGGCTTGCCTTATTCTCCCTTCAGCTATCCCCACTGAAGTTATAGATACTTCTGGGTTTTCTTTTTCCCTTAGCTCACGAGCTAATTGCTAATTTAAACAGGTCCAATTGACTTTCTACACCCTTTTTAAACAGAGGGCCAGGTCACAGTCTTTCAAAGTTTTGGAGGGCCAGATTATAATTTGGAAAAAATATATATATGAATGAATTCCTGTGCACACTGCACATATCTTGTTTGTAGTGCAAAAAAACTTAAAAACAATATAATAATTAAAATGAACAGTTTTAACAAATATAAACTTATTAGTATTTCAATGGGAAGTATGGCCTGCTTTTGACTGATGAGACAGGATTGTTGTTGTTGTGTGCTTTCAAGTCTTTTCAGATTTAGGTTGACCCTGAGTGAGGGCCAGGTATATGACCTTGGAGGGCTGTATCCGGCCCCCAAGCCTTAGTTTGAGGACCCCTGCTCTACACACACAGGCTGAATACTTAAATCCCTTGGTTCGGTCTCCCAGCACACCAGAACCAACTTCCCTCTTTGGCTTCCTCACCAAAGACTGACTCCCTCTCTCCATCAGTGACAGTTAGCTCCGCCCACTTTGACTTCTGGCTCATCTAACTTGGTTACATTCCTACAACAGGCTCCGTCGCTATAGCAACCACAGCAAATGTTGGCCTGCACCTATCATGTCACAACATCAATAAACATATGTAAAACATACATTATAATTATCTATTTCGTTACAGTAAGCCATCAATTTGTTAACAGCTGATAGCAAGAAAATGTACCGTATATACACAAGTATAAGCTAACCCGAATATAAGGCGAGGCACCTGATTTTACTACAAAAAAACGGGAAAATGTATTGATTCGAGTATAAGATGAGGGTGGGAAATGAAGCAGCTACTGGTAAATGTCAAAACAAAAATTGATACTAATAAAATTACATTAATTGAGGCATCAGTAGGTTAAATGTTTATGAACATTTACATATAACTGTAATTTAAGGTAAGACTGTCCAACTCTGATTAAATCATTATTCTAACCTTATTCAATGTAAATGTGCTTCCAATAATAATAGAGTAACATAATAAATGTAATAAAATAATAATACAGTAAAATAATGGAAATGTAACAACAGCAATAATAGAGTAAAATAATAAATTTAATAATTATAATAATAAAGTAAAATTATATATATATATATATATATATATGTGTGTGTGTGTGTGTGTGTGTTTGTTTTTAGTGACATCATAACTCAAAAACTGCTGGACAAATTGCCACCAAATTTGGCTACAAGACACCTACTAACCCTACTAGCCCAAGCAGTGACAATCACTCAACCCCCCCTCCCCAAAACAGCAAAAAGCACTTTAAAAACCCCAAAATAAAAATACTTTACAATACATGTGTGAATGCCCCTCTCCTCGCACAAAGGAAAACTAATGCACCAACCATGCACAGCGAGCTGTCCATCTCTGCTGGTGCCGAATGAGGCCTAGCCATGGAGTCAGGCTGTGGCTCGTACACACTGTAGAGCACTTGCAGTTTGGCCCCACTTTTAACTCTGGAGGGGCAGCCAAGGCAGCTGCCAGGAGGAGGGCGGCAAACGGATGCCCAGCAGCTATAGCCGGCCCGAGACTCCCAATGCAAGAGTTGAAGGGAAGGCGGAGGCAAAGGCAGACAGGGAATGAGGTAGGGAGGGAAGGAGGGAGGCTCGGCTCCTCAGAGTGATTCCCACACACTAGACTTCAACTCCCAGAAGCCTCTGCTACCCTGGACAGCGAGAAAGGAAACTGGGAATTGAAGTCCAAAACACTTATTGTTTCCCGCTTTGTCTCTTCTGTTCCTTCTGTTTGGCCTCCAAGGCTGGATAGTGGATGGCGAAGCCATCGATAGCAACCTTTTAAGGCTTTTTCAGTCTAAAAAGGGGGCTGAAAAACACAGCTTATACTCGAGTATATATGGTATATTACATTGATAGCCAGTGTTTGCAATGCCTTGAGTGTTGGACCAAGACTGTGGAAGGCCGGAATTTGAATCCCTGCTCAGCCATGGAAACCCACTGGGTGACCTTCGGCAACTGACATTCTTGTGGCTTCAGAGGAAGGCAATGGAAAACCCTCTCTCAATAAATTATGCCAATAAAACAACATGACAGGTTCACCTTAGGGTTGCCATAAGTCATAACAACAATTCCATTAGCATTCATTTTTGCTTTGCTCCTTTACCTTGGGGAGATAATCACAGCCAAGCAGAATGGCTAATCCTATCAGAGACTCTCTGCTGCATCCTAGTTTCTCCTCAATAGCTGATATCGAATAGCAGTCAACATGTGGGTCCTGTAGAGAATATAACAAGATAGCAATAATCTTTGTAATTGAATCATGTTCAGTATGGCTTCAATCATAGCTTACAAACATTATAATTTTGGGGATATGATTCTGAAAATCTTCAGGTCTGCATAGCCAGGGCCTGTTGAGCATTGGGGGAAGCTGTGAACCAAAGCATTAAGAATTGCTACTTATTATGTTTGCTGAATAAAATTTCTCTGCTAAAGGCAAAAATAAACAACTGCAACATGAAACAAAGACAAAAGAATGCAAATAAATGCTGTAGGAATTGGGGAACTGGCAAATGAGGTGTTGCTCACATCTACATAGGAACTGCGGTCCCATGAGGAAAGCGGCCAACACCAAATGCTTCCCATGTCACATTCACATACAACAGGGGGACCAGGACATGGGGCTTTCCAAATATTAATGGTTTGCAGTGCCTAGCATCCCTTACTAATAGGCTATGTTTGCTACCATTTCTAGGGCTGCAGTTCAGTGATATCTAGGATACTACACCTATCCATCCCCGAAATAATGCCAAAATAGCCTTGAAAGGTTAATTGTTTCACAGTGTTACCATCAGACCATACTGGCAATGCTTACAATCCCAGAAATGGCTATTCAAATCTACATCCCACTGAGTAATTGATCTTAATCCCAGCTTCAATGCATCTTCAATGATATGATGTCTCCCTTGCCCCTCGAAAATCAGAAGAGTAGCAGCAGCGTGTTCGTTCAGCCCATCACGTTTGCTGTGTTCTGTTAAATTCAAAGGAAGCACATTCCAGCAGAAGCCCATGTGAATTACCTTTGTGTTCATAGTAAAATTCCGGTAAACTGTCTGAGCGCCATAAAGGAAGGCATCCCCGTCATTAGTGATGCAGGCATCCACATAGCCATTGCTGTTCAGGTAAGCACACATGGCCTCTGCTTCACCAGCTGCTTGAACCCAAGGGACTCCTAAGCACTCCAGCATCTCAAGGCACTGAAGAAGCAACAATGTCAAAAGAAGAAGCACTAAAATGCAAAGCAGTGACTTCCAAACTTTGGTCCACCTCATACCTAATGATTATACCTATAATAATATAATAATAAAACTTTATTTATACCCTGCCACCATCTCCCCGAAGGGATTCGGGGCGGCTAACATGAGGACAAGTCCAAGTAATTACAATAAGGCAAAATAAAATGCATACAAAACAGACAATAACATCAAATAAAAATGCTTAACAATAACATAGGAATAAAATAGCGACAATAACATAATAACACAAAGTATAAAATGATAGAAGAATTAAACAAGGGCGATACCTAGGTTATGTTCCGAAAACATTCCATAATCCATGTGGGCCAAAGATCTGGAATGTTTTGTAACCTTGTAACTGTAGTGTATATACAGGCATATCTCAGTTAACAAAGCCTGTTTACAAAGAAGCTTCTTTTGCAAAGCATTTTTACTAGAGCTCAGACCAGCTCCCTGTGCAACTTTGGCTTCTTAAGCTTTTTGCCTTGAGATTTTATTAGGCACAAAAAATGTTTACATGACCCCAGCATGTGTGTGTGTGTGTATATATATTAGGCCTGTCGGTTTTGTTTCGTTAATTCGTTATTTCGTATTTAAATCGGTTTTTTTTGCATATCCGACGCGATATCAAAACATATTTTCAAACCCGGAAGGGTTTGAAAATATCGAAACAGCAGCCCCATTTTTTTTACGAGCTTCAGCTCGTCTCGTAAATGGAATGGCGGCTGCTGTGCTGACTTCAGTGCTGTGGTCATGCTGGTGCCTGGGAGCCAATCCGGCGCTCCCAAGCACCCCAGCAGTGAGTGCACCGTGGCAGGAGCCGATTGGATGGCGCGCGCGCGCTCACCCGCGCGCCATCCAATCGGCTCGGGCTCCTGCGCCCCCCTCCTCCTCCTCCTCCTCCTACCAGCTGTGTTGCAGGAAGTGCTAGGAGGAGGAGGAGGAGGGCGCAGGAGCCCGAGCCGGATGGCGCGCGGGGCTAACAGCAGGAGCGGAGGCCGGTTGTAAAGGTGAGCGGAGCGCGCGCGCGCCATCCAATCGGCTCGGGCTCCTGCGCCCTCCTCCTCCTCCTCCTCCTCCTAGCACTTCCTGCAACACAGCTGGGAGGAGGAGGAGGGCGCAGAAGCCGGAGCCGATTGGATGGCGCGCGCGCGCTCACCCGAGGAGGAGGAGGAGGAGGGCGCAGGAGCCGGCGGAGCCGATTGGATGGCGCGGGAGGCCGGTTGTGTGAGTTTACTTTTCAGGGCTGTATGTATGACCAATCCAGAAGCATTCTCTCCTGACATTTTGCCCACATCTATGGCAGGCATCCTCAGAGGTCTGTTGGTAGGCCTGTTTGATCAAGAAAAAATTTCGATATTTAAAATACTAGGCAAATGGAGTTTAAAAAATGTTTTGTAAATATTTACGAAATTTCGTAAATAACAAAACATTTTTTTGGAAAGTTTTGTAAATATTTTAAATATCGAAACAAAAAAACACCCCAATTACGAATCGAATTTAGAAACAATTTTTTTCTTGATCAAACAGGCCTAATATATATGTGTGTGTGTGTGTATATTTATATACATATATATACACAGAGACATACATTCAATATGTATACTACACACACACACACACATACATTTGTGTATATTTTATGGGTATATAAAATAGATATAAAAATCAAACATTTATTGATAAATCACCATTTGCAAGGCTTGCTAAACAGGCTGCGCTTCCTTTTTGTGTAGTACAGCTAAACCATCTTCTGCAGAATTCACTGTAAACTCTGCACAACAGACTCATGTAATTGAGTAAAACAGTCACTAATTGATGTTTAGAAAAGTTTGCCAAATTTTTGGGAACCCAACACTCAGGTAAGGGAATCCTATTAAGCAGTTCTCCAGCTATTCGACTGCAACTTTCATTAGCCTAGCAATACAGTGAAAGATGATGGGTTCTGCAATTCAACAGAAGCTGAAAGGTCATGAGTTTTTCACTCCTGAGGGATCAATCATAATGTCCACTAGATCACAGAGCAAGAACTTTGGAGTTTCATAGCCCTATAGAAATAGATAGAATGACATATGTTGATTGACAAATCTGAGAACCGTACAAAACAGCCTGAAATCAGAGGAAGTCTTTAGCTACCATTCTCTTAGATGACAGTTGACTAAAGATGCATCATTCTACACCAGTGGTTCTCAACCTGTAGATGCTCAGATGTTACAGCCTACAACTCCCTGAAATCTCAGCCAATTTACCAGATGTTAGGATTTCTGGGAGTTGAAGGCCAAAACATCTGTGGACCCACAGATTGAGAATCACTGTTCTACGCCATAGAATCAATGCAGTTTGACAGCACCTAAACGGTAATGGCTCAATGCCATGGAATCCTGGGAGTTGTAGTTTCTCTTTGACAGAGAAAACTAAAGATCCTGTAAATCTACAACTCCCAGGATTCCATAGCTTTGAGACATGTCAGTGATATCAAACTGCAAGAGGAAACCAATACAGTTCCTGTGTGTCTCAAAATATATTGAAACACGTCAAAACATTGCATGCATTCTAAATTCTGGTAAATTTTTGGCCAGATGTATAGAATATGATTTTAACTAATATTTACACTTGCCATTCTATGAAAATAACACTGTCTATATACAACACCCTGAAAATACAACCAGCCAAGGCAACTCACCTCTTTTAGGAAAGACTTGAAGTGAGACCTCCCTGTTCTTGTAGTACCAGGCTTCTTAGATGGCCCAAAGCGGATCTCTTTTCTCTTCTCCATTGTATTTGCTTTCAGTTTTGGAGCATCTCCTTCCATGACAAACACCAGATGGATGCCCATCAGTGTTAAAGAAGAGAGACGAAAGAAAAGATTCCTGTAATATAAGAAAGTGAAACCAATTTTAAACAAGATGGTTGTTGGCAGACACTGGTGGTTAGCTAAATATTTAATGAGGTGCATGCATGTGCAAGCACATTTTCACAAGGAGGCAGTGGTGTTTGGTGACTTGTCTGCCAGGTAATCTATACCAGGTTTTAGTCTGAGCTTGAAAATAATGGTTCAAGGTGTTGAATTATATCCTCAAAATAGATTTGACACTTTGGAGAAGAACTTGGGAGGACGAACCAGAGTGCTCTACTCTTGACTTTCCTCATTCCTTACCTCCTATGACTTATAAAAGAAACAAAAAATAAACTTATCTCTCATGGCAGACATCAATTACCAATATAGAACTGATTCATTTATTTTCATGCTTAAAATGTTCATTGCTTTTGGCAAAACTATTAACCTAAAGATTTCACGCTTGCTTCAAAAATACTTTTTAATTAAAAACAAATGGGAAGAAATCCAACTTTTTATATAAAATACGTATTTGTTGGTACAACATGCCCTTTGGATGGAATGGTGACATTCCTTTGCAAAGTAATGCAAAATCAGCTACTATGGCGGCATGAATAAGCAGCACATGGCCATGATTTATTTGATTTACTTTTGGGGTGTAATTCTGGGGCCATTTTTAGGGTCTCTTCCCAAATTTATAGGGGCCGCGGTGGCGCATAGGGTTAAACCGCTAAGCTGCTGAACTTGCTGACCAGAAGATTGGCAGTTTGAATCCAGGGAGCAGGGTGAGCTCCTGCTGCTAGGTGCAGCTTCTGCCAAGCTAGCAGTTTGAAAACATGCAAATGTGAGTATATCAATAGGTACTGTTCTAGTGGGAAAGTAACGGTGCTCTATGCAGTCATGCTGGCCATATGACCTTGGAGGCTCTACAGACAACACTGGCCTTTTGGCTTAAAAATGGAGATGAGCACCAACCCCCAGAGTCGGACACTACTAGACTTAATGTCAAGGGGAAATCTTTTCCCCCAAATTTTAGGTCATGTAACAAGGCTGAAATCAGGACACCAAGGCTAAAATCCCCACTTATAAATGGGTGACTTTAGAGTAAAGCAAGGGGAAAAAACATTTTTTATTTATTTATTTAAAACTTTTATATCCCGATCTTCTCTACCTCCGTAGAGGGACTCAGACCAGCTGACAGCAAAAATTCAATGCTAACACTAAAATCTAAAATATCATACATCAACATTAAAATTAACCAATACATATAGGATAAATTACATAACAGCCATTCACCAAGATAAAATCATGTCAACTCAGTCCGTACATAACCATTGAACAAATCTTGTCAAGAAAATCTCAGTACAGATTTGCCTTAGAAAGTACATCAGAAAGCACTTGAAGACACTTCACCAACAACAATTATAAACATATACTTATAAAACAATAACGTAACAAATGTCTTTTAAAAATTTTTGTAATGCTAACTGTAACCCAATATTGAATGGGGACTTCATAATGAGTTAGATAACAAATTACTTTCAAATATGTTTTATACTCGAGGACAGCAGGAAATAAAGACAAATGTTCTCTTTAGTCCACTATATAAGGTAAGAAACTATTTTTGCCGGAAGTTAGTCACATAAAAGGATAGTTTACCTACCGAAGATGAGGTTTTTTGACGATTCCCATCATCTTTTTAACCATCTGTGCTTCACACACCCAGAGGCTTAAATCCACAGCCAAAGTCTTTCCCTTAAGACTGCTGAGGGGAACATGCTCTTTGACGGGTTCCAGGATCTGCCACAGACTAGTCACCCCCATCACTCCAAATATTCAGACTGCATTGGCTGCGAAGATCAACATAAACACATTTGAGAACACTGATAAAGATCTTTAAATTACAACCAGCCACACTTTGGCAAAGGATATTCTAAAGATATGAGCCTGGATGCACTTACATGGTTTCAGTCCCATTAAAAGCATGGAGCTTACATCTGGTCTATAGGTTGTTGCAAATAACAAGGAGTCTCAATTTTCTCTCTCTCTTAATTTTGGGACACTTTGGATGCATTCAGGCTTGGTTTCTGGACTAGTTTTGTGCACACATTCTACATAGCGAGCTTTTTAAAATGATATGAAGACCCCTGAAGGTTCAGATATGTATTTCTTTTCTTCAGATTTTAGAATACTTGCATATACCTAATGAGATGTCTTGCAGGCTGGACCCAAGTCTAAACACGATGTTCATTCATCTTTCACGTATATACAGCTTGGGGGTAATTTTATGCACTTTTTTAAAAAATGTGCATGAAACAAAGTTTGTGTCCTCTGAACCATCAAAATGCAAAGTTATCACTAGCTCAGCCACCCAGGCAAATTATTTTAGATTTCAGAATTCCAGATAAGGGATGCACTTTCCTTCAATAGCTGGACCACTTTATTGAAAAAGGATTTTTGGATCTACACAATTACTTTTTCATAATTCATATTTGCCACCTAGAGCACACAAAAGTTGGGATACACGGCACATTTTTGAGAGCTCAGCCTTTAAATTGGTATCCCATTCCTCGCTTTGCATTCACTGATTTCAGCACAATCCTAGGCATGCTTACTCATGTGTATGACTCTTTGTGTTCTATGGGATTGACTCCTAGGTAAATCTGGTTGTGCAAAGGGTTTTTGGCCCCTTCTACACTGCCATTTTTTTTCCCCGTCAGGAGTGACTTGAGAAACTGCAAGTCGCTTCTGGTGTGAGTGAATTGGCCATCTGCAAATATATACTTCTTGGAACCAGAAGTATTCCATATTTTTTTCAAATTCTGGAGTTTGAAATACACACTCACAAATGTAGATATCTTGCAAATGGGACCCAAGTTGAAAACAAGATATTCATTGATGCGTCACATGCCTAGTCTGGAGGCAATTTTAGACACAACATTTTTCAATAATTTTGTGAATGAAACAGTTTGTGCCCACTGAACCATCAAAAAGCAAAGGTGTCCCTATCTCAGCCACCATGTGGATGGTTTTGGATTATTTTGCATTCAGAATGTCAGTTAAGGGATGCACAACCTTTATCTTCCTTGAGAATATGCGCTACATTTATGAAATAGGATTTCTTGACCTACACTCTGCAACTACTTTCTCGTAATTTATATCTATCAGCCAGAACAAGCCAAACTTAGGATAAAAAAAACATATTTGGAAAAAGGTAAACTCAACTGATTTCTCACAGTTGATTCATTAATTTATGTCTATTCATGTGCATGCCCCAGTATGTTCAATGGCGCCAACTCCCAGCCAAATCTGACCAGGATTGCAGCCTTAATTTATTTCTGCCCCTCCCCTTCCTTGTGATTATCCCTTCTATTTGTGATTTTCCTTTCTGACACCTCCCTACTCTTCTCACGTTTTGCCTTTCATGTTCCATCCATCCTGTTGTTATTTTCCTCTCTTCATTCCCCAGCCTAAATTAACACCCCTTTCTTCTTTGCCATACTCCTGTGCTAAGTATCCTAGTAGTCTCTCCGCCGAGGATAAGATAACTGAAATTCCTCTGGTTATTCTTCATTCCATTCTTTTTTTCTAAAGTCAAATATAATGAGATGGAAAGTAAAAACAGAATCACTGTCATTTTCACACAGACTCTCAGAACCGACAAAACTGATTAAAGCTGCAGCCTCATACACATTTACCTGAGAGTGTCTCCTATTGAACTCAAGGAGATTGTTGTCTTAATCTGTTTTAGCATAAAAATAAATCAAGTACTGTACAACCTTTGAGACTAACTGGGCAAAGAAATTGCCAGCATAAGCTTTTGTGGACTATAGTCTGCTTTGATAAACCCGACTGCACTTATGCTTTAAATGTAATTTTCCCACATAGTCTCAAAAAGGCTACTGGGTTCATTTCTGCCTTTTTCTTTTACAAGACTAAATCCTATCATTAGTTCTAAACAGAATAATCCCACTGTATCAATGAGATTAACCTATGTGTTAAATTACCATTCAATATTAAGTGGTTTTAGTCTAGTTGAGACTAACCAAAAGGATGTCAGTCAATGGATCAAAACAGGCTACTTTCTATTGCACTGCTTAATCTCCTGTGATTTTAGAAGGCTTCCCAACTTTATTGCCATGTATGTGCTTTATTGATTTTGTTTGGAATTATTTATTTGTATTGTTTATTTCCCTAAAGTAATAGTCATATGCTGTGATAAGCAACATTAGCAAGACCTGCTCTACTAAAGAAACGCCTTTCGATTCATCAGTCATGTACCAGACATCATCACCAAAGTGCAAAACTCTGCTTGACTAATAGATTCTATTATGTTGTTGACGGCTTTTATGGCAGGAATCAGCAGAGCACCTGATGAACCAACCTGGACATAGCATATTATTTGAGAACACAAAAATGCTGGACCACTCCAACAACCACCATGTCAGACTACACAGAGAAGCCACTGAAATCCACAAGCATGTGGACAATTTCAACGGCAAGGAAAAAACAATGAAAATGAACAAAATCTGGCTACCAGTATTTTAAAAAAAACCCTCTAAACGAGCAACACTAAAAAAACAAAACCAAAAAAACAACAACAGGGGAATTTCTGACATGAAGATCTACGATTAACTCATGGATTTATGCCTCAAACAAACAATAGTTCAAACAAACAAGAGTTCTTTCTCCCACCCTGGACACTCCACAGATAGATAGGTAGATAGATAGATAGGTAGATAAATAGATCCCAACTGACTCGTTTCCAACAGACCTCACAACCTCTGAGGATGCTTGCCGTAGATGTAGGTGAAATGTTAGGAGAGAATGCTTTTGGAACATGGCCATACAGCCCAGAAAACACATAGCAACCCAGGACCTTCCACACAGCCATAGGATCTTGTCCTAAGGACCTCATCACTGGAGCGTGGATCCACTTTAAATCCAATTTCTATCTCTTTCAGAATTCTGGTGCTTGTAGTTTAGGGAGGAGTTTTTAAACTGCTCAGCCAGTCAAGTCCTGGGCCTCTCCAAACTACAAATCCTAGAATTCTGCAGGAGGCAGTAACATGATTTAAAGTGAATCCATTCTTTGATGTGATGAGGCTGTGTTGTGAACAGATGCATGTCTTCCCATTACCCACAAATATCACATACAGTGGCATGGCCAATAAATCCATGAGTTAATAATAGATCTTCATACAGAAAAAATATTTGTGGAACTCATTCCTGCTAGATTTGATGATGCTCAGTTGACTTAAAAAGGGCAGAAAGAAGGCTATAAGAAATGATTAGGCACAATGTGTACAGATGATTTACGGTATCAGAGCAAACAGGCTCTGATAATTAGAGTAATTAGAAATATTGTGGGATTGTAAATCCTATTAGTCTAAAGTGAACATGGCCAGTGTAGAGAAAAGATGGAAGTTGCTGGTCCCTCAGTTACAAGCTGATGAACAATAGTAAGTGAAGTCTACTCTATTTTTGTTCTCCAAGGACTTAGGGTGCGTCCACACTATAGATTGAATGCAGTTTGGCACTGCTTTAACTGCCATGGTTCAATGCTACGGAATCTTATGAGTTGTTAGGTTCCTGAGGCGCCAGCCCGCTTTGGCAGGGAAGGCTCAAGACCTTTTAAAACTATAACTTCCAGAATTCCATAGCAATGAGTCAGGGCAGTTAAAGTAGTGTCTGATTGCATTAATTCAACAGTATGCACTCAATGCCAAAGCAAAATTATGAACTAGTAAAAGTACAACTTTTTAAACTCGATCCCACAAGGCTCTTAGGTTCTTCTGTATCTACGGACCTTCCCCAGGATGCACATAAAATAGATTATTTCATGAACAGTATTTCTGCATTGTGTACACAAGCTACACTTTGATGTGGATTAATGTATATGCAATAAATAATTCAAATGACTTTAAATCAGGCAAGGCAACTGGTGGCACTCTCGATGTCATTGTTACAACATCCACTAGCCCTAGTCAATATAGCCAATGCTGAAGAATGATGGAATCTGAAGTCCAGGAACGTGTAGAGAGCCACATGTTTCAGACCCGCGTTCAAAACATTTAATTTACAAAAGCATGAGTGAAATCAGTGGGAGTTATTTCTGAGTAGATATCTTCAAAATGGAAATACTGCGCTAACTCTTGCTATACAGAAACTTCAGACTGGACATTTGGTAGACTGAAACTTACTCTAGACGAGAGTTTCTCAGCCTGGGGGTCGGAACCCCTTGTGGGGGGTGTCATGAGGGGGTGTCCGAGGAGCCGCCAAAGAGCATCAGAAAACACAGTATTTTCTGTTGGTCATGGGGGTTCTGTTTGGGAAGTTTGGCCCAATTTTATCATTGGTGGGGTTCAGAATTCTCTTTGATTATAGGTAAACCTTAAATCCCAGCAACTACAACTCCCAAATGTCAACCCCACCAGTATTCAAATTTGGGCGTATTTGTGCCAAATTTGGTCCAGTGAATGAAAATACATCCTGAAGATCAGATAGCTACATTACAATTCATAACAGTAGCACAATTATGAAGTAGCAACGGAAAAAAAATTCTGGTTGGGGGTCACCACAACATGAGGAACTGTATGAAGGGGTCGTGGCATTGGGAAGGTTGAGAAACACTGCTCTTGACTAAAAATTGAAACTCTCTCTCTCTCTCTCTCTATATATATATATATATATAAACCCACAATACATTCTTCTAAGTCAAAAATGGTAAACAGTGCCACCTAATGGACTGCTACTCATATAACTTTAGATCTAACTAAAAAAGTCAACAATTTCTCCAATGAAACCAGTCCTTTACTGAACCCAAAATCCACAATACTCTTTTTGGGCCAACTGTAAAGGACAAAATGCATCATGAACACTTTTGAAGTTTCATTGGTTTCTTCATCAAGGAAAGATGTTAAAAATCATACAGAAGAAAAAAAGGTGACACTGTTAAGAATGATATGGCTTACACGTTCTACCTGAGTTATTTTCAGGTAAGTCTGTATTGATGGATTCCAATGCAGCCAAAGGCCAGTCCAATTATTGTCCATATGAAGACTAAGGACAAAGAGCAACAAAAGCCAGGTAATGAAATTTCAATTCCATTAGCAGCAGAAAAATAACTTTTACTGAGATCCAGATGTCCCTACCGCTGTAACACTGCGGTGAGCTGGGGCATCAATATTGCATGTATTTTCTGCAGTCGTTCCAGTAAACACCAATTTGAGTTAGATGTACAAAGTGTGTGTGAATACATAGGATCTCTGAATGGTCAGGTCAGAACTCTGCTAAATCTCACATACACATGTTCTGTTTAACAACACAAGTGATTCCCCAAGGTCTATATAATTTCAAACTTCCCTATGATAATGCCAGTTAAAGGGATTAGGTGGCATACCTACATGCAACTATTTTTTTAAACTGCGAAAACAACTCGCTAGGATTATCTAGGTTCTCCAGCGTGACTTTATGGCAAGTTCAACTGGAAGACCTAGTGATTTCGAGAGCGACCAATGAAATCTACAAATAATCCAATTTGCAAGCGTCTAATGTGGAGGGATGATTGTAAAATGAAAGTATTTTGAATTCCCCTTTTCACAGGTTATAAATTCATTTGGATCATGCCCTTTGACTATAAGAAATATACAGGGGGTCCAGTAGGTTTGTCTTAAATTGAATTTGAATGTAAGTTGGAACAAGTACATTTTAAGTGTAACTTGGGCCTTATATATGTGTGTGTGTGTGTGTTTATGATTATATATAACTTTGGATAGCTTAGGGAAGAGTTAACACCCTTGAGATGTTTGTTTTGTTGTCTGTGCCCCTGTTCAGAAGATTTTGCCTCACTTTGTCTGTGAAAATTGAATTTTGAGAATTTGGGGATTGTGGAAACAAGGACTGGTGAGAAAGCTTCAGTGGAGACACATTTTCCCCATGATAACTCTTTCAGGAGTCCCACCCCTGTTCTTAACTATGAATCGCATGTAAGTCGAATGGTTGTAACACAGAGACTGCCTGTAGTGCTTCCAAGGAGGTGCAGTTTATTTTCTTCCCGGAATGAACAGGACAATGGGTGCACTCTAAGCCAGTTGTTCTCAATCTATTGATCTCCAGATGTTTTGGCCTTCAACTCCCAGAAATCCTAACCACTGGAAAACTGGCTGGGATTTCTGGGAGTTGTAGTGGTGATGCTTGGGTTAAGGCTGATGGATGTTGCAGTAAAATATAATAGGAGGGCTACATATTGTTTCTCCTGTTACATAGGGCTGCAGCCTTAACATACGAATAATTTCAGTACTTGATAGGATATAGATTTAAGATTATCCTCAAGAGATTTTTTTTCTATTTAATTGCTCTCACCTTTTACGGTTCCCTTGTTACCTGATATCTTCACCCCAGGCTCCCAGCTCAACATGATACTCATTTTATCCAAAATGCTTGGGACCAAAAGTGTTCTGGGTTATTTTTTCCCTGGATACTGGAGTATCTGCATTTGTATACTATACATACAGCATGAGTTATGTTTCAGCATGTCCCTGGCCTCCACTGGATATAAATATTTAATATTTACTTTTTTATTAATATTTTCAAAAAACTGTGGAACAGCGAGTCCACTAAAAGTGAACTGCAAAGTAGCGAGGAAACACTGTACATGTTTTATTGCTGAGTTGACTACTGAAAGGTTGCAGGTTAGAATCCAGGGAGAGGGGTGAGCTCCCGCTGTTACGCCCAGCTTCTGACAACTTTTGTTGTTGTTGTTCAATTGTTCAGTTGCTTCCAACTCTTCATGACCTCATGGACCAACCCATGCCAGAGCTCCCTGTCGGCCGTCACCACCCCCAGCTCCTTCAAGGTCAATCCAGTCACTTCAAGGATGCCATCCATCCATCTTGCCCTTGGTCGGCCCCTCTTCCTTTTTCCTTCCATTTCCCCCAGCATAATTGTCTTCTCTAAGCTTTCCTGTCTTCTCATGATGTGGCCAGAGTACTTCATCTTTGCCTCTACTATCCTTCCCTCCAATGAGCAGTTGGGCTTTATTTCCTGAAGTATGGACTGGTTGGATCTTCTCACGGTCCAAGTCACTCTCAGCACTTTCCTCCAGCACCACAGTTCAAAAGCATCTATCTTCCTTTGCTCAGCCTTCCCTATGGCCCAGCTCTCACATCCGTAGGTGACTATGGGGAATACCATTGCTTTAACTATGTGGATATTCGTCGCCAGTATGATGTCTCTACTCTTCACTATTTTATCGAGATTGATCATTGCTCTCCTCCCAAGAAGTAAGCGTCTTCTGATTTCCTGGCTGCAGTCTGTGTCTGCAGTAATCTTTGCACCTAGAAATACAAAAGCTGTCACTGCCTCCATGTTTTTCCCCTCTATTTGCCAGTTATCAATTAGTCAGGTTGCCAGAATCTTTGGGGGGGGGGGGGTTATGTTTAATTGCAACACAGCTTTTGCACTTTCTTCCTTCACCTTGATTAGAAAGCTCCTCAGCTCCTCCTCGCATTCAACCATCAAAGTGGTATCATCTGCATATGTAAGGTTGTTAATGTTTCTTCCAGCAACTTTAACCCAGCCTTGCATTCATCAACCTAGCAGTTTGAAATACATGCAAATGTGAGTAGATCAATAGGTACCGCTTCTGCAGGAAGGTAACGGCGCTCCATGCAGTCATGCTGGCCACAAGACCTTGGAGATGTCTACGGACAACGCTGGCTCTTTGGCTTAGAAATGGAGATGAGCACCACCCCCCAGAGTCAGGGGAAAACCTTTACCTTCACCTTGACTAACATTTAATTTCCTCTCATGTCTATGATTCCATAATTTTGAGCTCAGACAATTCAAGTGGTGCCAAATACATTCATTCTGCGCCACTATATTTCATGCATTAGATGCAACAGCTGGTAACAAACGAGTATGTCTTTTAGATGCAGTAAAACAAAACAAAAACAAACCTTTTGTGCTTTTTCAGCAACAGACCCTTTTTAGTGCAAGCAATGAAACCCGAGCGCCTTGACAGTGCTTTCCTTTATAGGGAATTTTGAATTTCAGCGGGCTCAAACCACGCATGCGTGAAACCGTGACGTCAGGGGAGACAGAAAACCTCCAAGGGGCTGCGGAGCCTATGACGTTGCCACTTCATTTCGGGTTCCCAATTAGAAACCACGGAGCGGGAATCCCAAGCCCTGACACGCTAGAGGTCCCAGACTCCAACTCCCAGAAGCCTCTGCCATAGCCACCAATGGCAGGGAATGCTAGGAGTGGTAGTTCGGGAAAGAAGCTGGCGGGCCAAAGCTTGAGAACCATTGCCGGCTGTAGAGATTCGCTCTAGACATGGCGGCGTTCAGACCGGAAGGGGATATGTGTGGTTGCTGCGGTAATCCCTCCTCGGGAAGAGAAACGAAACAAGTGTGTGGGGGCTGCGCATGCGCTTAAGCCACAAGGAAAAGCGCGCGCCCTCTGACGCGCAGGAAAAAAACCGGTTAGTGGCAGTTTGATCTCGCTTTTATTTTCCGAGGGGGGGGGAGGAGGGAGGGGGTTGTAGCGCGCGCTCAGAATCTTTAGTTCGGATACAAAACCGTCTCAACGCCCTTTCTCCCCTCTCCTTCCTCATCAGCGCCTTTTGTGGCGGTTGGTTTCGCTTTCGGTATATCTCACTCTCCATAGAAAGGCCAGAGGAGAGGGCCAGGCTCCTTCTACACTGCCATAGGATCCAGATTATCTGCTTTAAACTGGATTATCTGGCAGTGTAGACTCTGGCTTCTTCACTGCAACATAAAATCCAGACCTGCGTTGAACTGGATTATCTGGCAGTGTAGACTCTGGCCTCTTCTATGAGGCAATATAAAATCCAGATTATCTGCTTTGAACTGGATTATCTAGCAGTGTGAACTCGGGCTTTGTCATCACTGCAACATGAAATCCAGACCTGTTGTGAACTGGATTATCTGGCAGTGTAGACTCTGGCCTCTTCTATGAGGGAATATAAAATCCAGATTATCTGCTTTGAACTGGATGATCTAGCGGTGTGAACTTGGGCTTCTTCATCACTGCAACATAAAACCCAGCCCTGTTGTGAACTGGATTATCTGGCAGTGTAGAATCTGGCCTCTTCTATGAGGGAATATAAAATCCAGATTATCTGCTTTGAACTGGATTATCTAGCAGTGTGAACTCGGGCTTCTTCATCACTGCAACATAAAATCCAGACCTATTGTGAACTGGATTATCTGGCAGTGTAGACTCTGGCCTCTTCTATGAGGGAATATAAAATCCAGATGATCTGCTTTGAACTGGATTATCTAGCAGTGTGAATTTGGGCTTCTTCATCACTGCAACATAAAACCCAGACCTGTTGTGAACTGGATTATCTGGCAGTGTAAGACTCTGGCCTCTTTTATGAGGGAATATAAAATCCAGATTATCTGCTTTGAACTGGATTATCTAGCAGTGTGAACTCGGGCTTCTTCATCACTGCAACATAAAATCCAGACCTGCTGTGAACTGGATTATCTGGCAGTGTAGACTGGCCTCTTCTAAGGTGCAATATAAAATCCAGATTATCTGCTTTGAACCGTATTATCTGGCAGTGTAGATTCAAGCCTCTCCTACACTGCAACATAAAAAATCCAGGTTTCTTTTGAACAGGATTATCTGGCAGTGTAGATTCAGGCCTCTTCTACACTGCAATATAAAATCCAGATTATCTGCTTTGAACTGGGTTATCTGGCAAGGTAGACACAGACCTCTTCTACACTGCAACATAAAATCCAGATCTGCTTTGAACTGGATTATCCAGCAGTGTAGACTCAGGTCTCTTCTATGCTGCCACATAAAATCCAGACCTGTTTTGAACTGGATTATTTGGCAGTGTAGTTGCAGGCCTCTGCTTCACTACAAATTAAAATCCAGATCCCTCTTGAACGGGGTTATCTGGCAGTGTAGAATCAGGCCTCTCTTACACGGCAACATAAAATCCAGATTTCATTTGAACAGGATTATCTAGTATAAATTCAGCCCTCTTCTACACTACAATATAAAATCCAGATTATCTGCTTTGAACTGGATCATCTGGCAGTGTAGACACAGACCTCTTCTACACTGCAATATAAAATCCAGATCTGCTTTGGATTATCTGGCAGTGTAGACTCAGGCCTCTTCTACACTGCAACATAAAATCCAGATTACTTGCTTTGAACTGGGTTATCCGGTAGTGTAGAATCGAGCCTTCAACAAAATCAAAGATTATCTGATTTGATAATCTGGATTATGTGACAGTGTAGTAGGGGTGTCAAGTGCCTTCTACACATCTGTACAAAATCCAGATTGTCTGCTAGTTTAGCCTATCTGGGTAAAAATAACCAGAGATTGGAAACAGCCACTAAAAAGGCCCACTCGTTGTTTCACGTAGCTGCTTTCTGAGGGTGGTAGAGTGGAGAAAATTGTGTCTACAGATCTTAAAACTTTGGCGGGATCATATGGGAGATTATGGACTTTCAGGACCCTTCCACACAGCCCTACATTCCAAAATATCAAGGCAGAAAATCCCACAATATCTGCTTTGAATTGGGTTTATTTATTTATTTATTTATTTACGGCATTTATATGCCGCCCTTCTCACCCCGAAGGGGACTCGGAGCGGCTTACAATATATATTTTCATACAATATTATATTATTAGCATAGTACAATATCAGTATATATTACTATATTGCACTATACCGTTATATTGGAATATTATTAGTAATATTACATGTAATGTAAATATATAATTATAATTATAATATTGAACTATTACTAGTATTATATTGTATTACATAATATTATAAATATCATATGTATATACAATATACTATATACTGAGTCCAAGCTGCCATATATCCCAGTTCAAAGCAGAAAATGTGGGATTTTATTCAGATGTGTAGAAGGGGTCTATTTATCATATTGAAATTGTTAGGATGTTATATTGCCACATTTATTGCTAGCTGACTTGAATCTCTACGTTGGGAGAAAGGTGGGATAAAAATAAAGGAAATATATAAAATAAATGTATAAGATTTAAAAAGGCCCCAAGATGCAAGTGTTTTGATCTGATTAATTCATTAATAGTTATGGCAAAAAGGAAAGAGGGAAGCTTTTCAACACCAACATCCAGCAAAAGACCAAGACAAGAATTCATAGAGGATTCTGATGATGATTTTAATGAAGAAACATGGTCAAACCTGCAGAATGACAGCAGTGCTAACTCACAGGTGGTAAGTGACTCGTATAATTGCTGCAGTCATGTTTTACAATTATTCTAGAAAGAAAAATGAAATGAATGATGATTATATATGCAAAGAGAGGGAATACTGGTGATAGCAAGTCAAGTTCAACAGATGAGCAGATAGGCAAGTTGTCTCTGCACGATTAAAAGTGCATCTTCCCCATGTATTTAATTTATTGATCTTTAACAAAAGTTAAAACAAGGGCACAGCCAAGATTATTAAGTGCCAGGATCATCAAGCATCAGGACTTGAATCCTTGCAGAGTAATCCTGTAAAATAGAAGGAGAAAACATTTGATCCTCTAATGTTGTTGAAATGAATATGTCAATTGTTGTAGGCTGTGACTGATGGGAGTTGCAAAGCAGCAACTAGAGGGCAACCCTTGCTATATTAATTTATTCTTTCTCCTGAACTGTGGTTTTGAAGCCTGGAGGACCTGCTCCCAGAAACCCAGACAAAACTAATTTCTGAAAAGGAAATAAAACTAATATGTAGTTCTGCAACGGCTATTTGTGTAAACCTAGGTTGTGTCAAAATTGGTTTATAAACCAAGATTCTTCATCAGAGGCTACATTGTGTAATGATAATAAAACTATACTGCTGACAGATGATAATGAAATTGTACAGGGTGTTTAAAAATGGTGGATCCAACTTCCAATCAGTATGTTTCATGACGGCAACATGTTACAATTACAGAAAATGTTATAGACAGTTTAAAGAATTACCTGGTTTTACTAACCAAATCTTAAAAATAACCACACAATGGAGGAACTACCTGTGGGATAACTGTTGGAAGGTGACTATAGAATCACTCTAGAGGTCTAGAAAGAACACTTTACTAGGTACTGCTTGGCCGTCTAATGTGATACTATGGAATTCTATTTTTTAGATTTTCAGGTAGTCATGCAGGCTTTTATGTTAATAAAAAAGTATTGCAGCCGCCTACAAGTTTGTTTTTGATGTGCATTTATCACCTAGTGCACATTGCGACAAAACCTGGCATTTCTAGTGTGTATACAAAAGTTAAGTGATCACCTTTTCAATATGTAAACATGTAACTGCTATCTTTTTTGTAATATATTTGTAGACATCAGGAGATGTTGGAATAATTGAGAGTATCAAGCTAAAGAACTTTATGTGCCATTCCATGCTGGGCCCCTTTGAGTTTGGATCCAATGTCAATTTTATAGTTGGAAACAATGGAAGTAAGTTTTCATTCTTTATAAACGAGAGCATAGTATTTACCTTATATCCATTCCTTAATGCATTTAGCCACTTTTATGTGGACCAGTACAAGAAAGTATATGAAGTAGAACATGTTGGGCGAGTGGGCTTATTAACAAAAGACTCTCCTCATAAATGTATAGTGGAGTAACTTATTAGCAGCAGCATGACCCAGCATCAGTAGCTCAAAAATGATAAAAAGAACAAAAACACACAGACCAATGTTATCTTTTCCATAGGAGGCTTTTCTTTGTACCAAAATAATATGGTTGCACTATTTAGAAGAACAAGGTTTCCATAACACAAATAAAGTTCTTTATACTTCCTTCTTTGCTTCCACGCTGGGCTTTTTTCTTATGCAGATAAACAACTTTGGTCTTACAGAGCCTTCTCTCATACCGAAGTTACATAGGAACTTCACACAGTAGCTTTATGTACACAGCAGCCTTCATACATGATGGCCTTCAAGCTGGGGCTTCTCTCATTGAAGCTCCTCACACCAGGCCTTCCTCATATTGAGGCCTATTAACACTGAGGCCTTCTCACACTGAGAGCTCTCTCAGACTGAGGCCTTTTCCCCATTGAGGCCTACATCAGCTACAGACACACATGCTTTTATAGAAAAGCAGCTTTTGCTGAGGCATTGCATCATTTAACCCTTTCAGTGCTTGACTCACATTTTTGTAATTAGAAATAACTAGTTAATGTTTAATATTTCTGACAGAAAAAATTACCCCCAATGCAGCCAAATGACCATCCAGAAGTTTAGATGGGAATATGGTCCTGGTCATTCACTAGATGAAGCAAAATAACATTTGCACCGACATTTTGTAAGGGTAGATAGACAAAAATGGGTTCTTCGGGATACTGAAGGGTTCTAGTGCACCCACTCCAGTTCTTGACAAATACCCACCCCCTGCTCAAAGCCTTATTCAGAGGTACATCAGGTTTGTGCAGTTGCTTGTTATTTTGTTCTTATTTCTTCTTTGTACAGTTGACAAGGTTGTCTGCTGAATAATCTCAACTGCTTACTCCTTGATGGTGTATCAACAGATCAGGGATACAGAAAAATAGATAACTATACATCTCAGATGTCCACTAGCCTATGTGTCTGTTTAAAGACCATGTTTCAAAATGCCTTAACACCAGTGAGACAAATATTATTTACTTATTTATTTATTTACGACATTTATATGCTGCCCTTCTTACCCCAAAGGGTACTCAGAGCGGCTTACAAGATACATACAATATATTATATTATTAGCATAGTACAATATCAGTATTATATATTACAATAGTGTACTATACCATTATATTGTTATATTATTAGTAATATTACATGTAATACAAAATATATAATTATAATATATTATTAGTTGTAGTATTATATTGTATTACATTATAACATTATAAATATTATATGTATTACAATATATTATATTACATTATATTTATTATATTATTAGCATAGCACAGGAGACAAGGTGGAACTGTCTTCTGGACCCCTCTTCACTCTGGCCCAGAGCAGCAGTTGGTGCTGGGGAGAAAGGTCCCCAACTGATGACATATGCAGGAGACAAGATGGAACTGTCCCCTGGACCCTTCTGTCTTCACTCTGGGCCAGAGCAGCAGCTGGTGCTGGGGAGAAGGGTCCCCAACTGATGACATATGTAGGAGACAAGATGGAACTGTCCCCTGGACCCTTCTGTCTTCACTCTGGCCCAGAGCAGCAGTTGGTGCTGGGAGAAGGGTCCCCAACTGATGACATATGCAGGAGACAATATGGAACTGTCTCCTGGACCCTTCTGTCTTCACTCTGGCCCAGAGCAGCAATTGGTGTGGGGGGGGGGGGGGGGAGAGCCTCCAATTGATGACATGCAGGAGACAAGATGGTACTGTCCCCCTCTCTCTTCATTCTGGCCCAGAGCAGCAGTTGGTGTTGGGGAGAGGGGTCCCCAACTGATGAAATATGCAGGAGACAAGATGGAACTGTCCCCTGCCATATGTAAGGCAGTCAAGAAAGGAGCAGTTTCAAGGAACATCATTTTAGAAGAGCAGATCAGCACAATGAAATGAATTAAAATCCTGGTATTTCTAAAACGAATTTGAGAACAGAGAATGAACCATTGATTTGCAAAAACTTATTAGGAAAATTACAACAAATGAAATAAAATTAATATTTTCTAACAATGCTCCACTGGAAATGTAATTATATCAATTGTAACTAAGTGGAAAGCCAATTAAATTATAATGCAATGCATTCTGAGAGTACAAATTGGAAACATGATGAATTTGAAGAAAATATAGGAAAAGTAACAATGTAATACAACAGCTGAGAACAAAAGACATTGATATTGCTATCAATGAATGACAGGAAAATAAATCAACTAGGAAAAGGAAGATTAACATAGAAGCAGATTTTAGTGAAAACATGGAAAGGAAATACAGTAGGAAAATATACATTAATTAGAAGTGAATGTATCATTTCAGTCTAAATAATTTCAAAGTATTTTAAAGAGAATGTTACAAATGAGGTTTTGTGAGTCCAGAAGAATATATGTGGTCCAAACATATTGGACAATTGTTTTTTCTTTCTAATGCACACCTTCAAAATTGATGTGCGCATTACATGGTGCATTAGACTTGAGTAAATATGGGTAGTTTAGGTTAGTTTATTTTAGTTTAGTTGGTTAAGGCTTGATGATAAAAATGTTGGAAAAGTGAAAGGGGGCTTAAAAGCTCAACTGAAAAAGGATGTTAACTTTTGCCAGTCCAATTGGCACATGGGATTAAACTCAATTGCATTGGATTGTGTCTCCTGCCATCTCAAAAGGAACTGTCACGGTAAATAGTATTTATCTGGTGTGTGTACAGTGGGTGATTCCTTCCAAAATTTCAACTCCAGCACTTTCTGGATGAGGGTTTACACAGAGATTGAAACTTTTATGTGTAGATGCACTTGAAGAATCACAAAAAGGAGAGATTGTTTTTATTCTTCAGACTGTGATGTCATTTACCTATAGTTAAACTACCTGCATAAAAATACAGAAGTTTGGCATATCTGATGCCTTTCCTTTGAAAGAAGGATTGAAGAACCAAATAAAATTTGTTATTATTTTGGCATTGCATGTATGCTGTTGTGCTTATTTTGCTGGAATCAAAACAGGGAGATAGGGCAGGTTATAAATAAAGTATTATTATTATTATTATTATTATTATTATTAAATTCTACTTATAGGTATTTGTAAAAACTGCCTATGTGATGCTCCATGGGAAAATGTATTAGTTTTAGATTTATTTGGTATGACACAATTGCAAGCAATATGTCTTTGTAAGAAGCTTAAACAAGTCCAATAGAAGATGTCCAATTAACTTCAAAATAGTTACAGAATATTAAAATTTCGTTCACTTTCTTAGGTGGGAAAAGTGCTGTGCTCACTGCCCTTATTGTTGGCCTTGGAGGAAAAGCAACAGTGACTAACCGAGGCTCATCTGTAAAAGGATTTGTGAAAGATGGTCAGAGGTAAAGAAATGTCCTGCACTGGAACTGACTGGAGAAGGATAAGAACATATACTAGGGAAGGAACTTTTTGCCGAAGATGCAAAATCATTTTAATTCTTTTTGAGGTCACTGTGCTGGGGGAAAAACATGAGTTATTTATAGTCATGTGCATTTGGGCCAAAAGGCATACCGTTATTGGGTCCATTTTCGTCTCATTTTGTTTACCAGAAAGTCAACAGCAAGGGGAGGCGTGCTTTCCATTTCATTTGGCAGAGATTTGGCCCATTGGCTACAATGGGAAATTTTAAAGACTCAATCCTAAGTCATTTTAAGACCTATCTGCATGAAACTTACCTCAGTTGTAGACCCCATTTACAACTGTAGGCCTGTGAGGTTTCAAAACAATTCACCAATTTACAGATTTTTTAAAGAGTTATTGTATTAAAAGGTGAAAGATTTATACGATCTGAAGAGAAACCAGAGGGGTTGTTTTGTTTTTGTTTTTCTTTCTCTCCCACTCTTCTTGCTCGTTCATGTTCTTTTCCTTTCTCCCACTATACCACTATAATGTGTTCCTTCACTTTCATTGTAAACCTTACTTTAACACAATAAAAAACTATTTGGAAAAAAAGAATTATTTTAAGTTTTAAACATAACTTTTCTTTTTTTAAAAAAAAAGACAAACCACAAGAGAGGGAATTGTAGTCGTCGGTTGTATCCATTCTCAGCCAATCAGAGCATGGACATCTCCAGGCTTTTTATTGTCTGAGAGACATACAGAGAGAAAAACTTCAACTCCCATCATGCTCTGAGAGAAACTTTCAATGGCTACCCTATACTAGTGCCACTGGGAAAGTGAGTTCTAAGGCCCCCCTCGGGAGCAGGTAATTTTCCAAGAAAAAATGGAGGAGGTTTCTTCTACCAGGGAGAGAAAAAGATGCCACAGATCCCCCTGCTCAGGTATTTTTTGAAAAAGTTAAGTCCACAAAATATCCTCTCTCTGAATTTGTTCCACTGATCTTTTTGTCTCTCTCTTCCCCTTTCTGTTTTCAGAAATTACACAATAATGGCCCTCCGAAAACTACAATTTTTTTCGTTAACAGTGATTCAGGCCCAACTCTAATTATTTATTCTGAAGTTCTTGACAAAGGCAGCACACATATCCACTCCCTGCACCAGCCACTCATTGATTTTCATCTAGAAATTAAGAAACATCCTTTTGCCACAATTGAAGTGATATATTCAGCAGCTGCAGGGAAAATGTAGCTTCAAGTTAGCTGAGTGTGCCAGTGTGGATTGCCAAATCCCAGAAGTTGCCTAAATCTGCTTATGAAATGTAATGTCTTTCCCCTCCTTTTTAATCTGCCAGTTTAGCTTAATATTTAGCCTGTCTATGGCTTTTGTTTTCTAAAGCAAGGCTGTGGAATGTTGAATCAGGTGTGTTGAATTGCAGCTTTTGTCATTTCTCACCACTGGTTGTGCTGGCTAGGCTGTTGGAAATTGGGTATTGCATCCCAGAAACACTGAGGAACACATATATCCCAGCCCCATTCTTAGGTCTTGTAAAAGGATACAGTTTGTCCATTTTGCAAGTATAATGGAAGTTATGCTCCCCACCCTCAACTTTGGCAGGGTTTTCATGAGGAAACCAGGGACTTCATTTCCCCTGATTATTCAGATTTAGATTGCAATCTTATACCTACTTACCCGGGACTGAGTTAATCTTACTTTTGGATGTATGAGTGGGAGAGTCTTCTGGAGAGAGACCATGGTGTTGGGTAGAATCTGTTTCCCCTTCTGTGTATTTCAGTGACCTCCCTTCAAAAGTTAGACTTCTCAACACAGGCTTTATACAAGGGTAGAACATGTTTGTGTGAACTTCTGTTTGATAATTCATTGTGTATTCTAGTTCTGCAGACATTACAATCATTCTTCGAAACAGAGGTGAAGATGCATATAGACCAGAACAGTATGGCAATTCCATCACTGTAAAGCAACACATATCCTTGGAGGGGAATCGGACTTACAAACTGCAAAGCAGTACAGGTTTGGTGATGCTTTACTTTCATTTTAAAAGTACTGAATATTGTTCTTCCCAGTAATTTTTTCCTGTGTTTTTCAATATAACTGTTACACAGTATACCAGTGGATGTCGTAATGTCCTCTAGATGCCACTGTACTGCAGATACCATAAGTTATGGTCAGCATAGGCCATTATGTGGAATGTTGTCAGTTGTACTCTAATAAGATGTAGAGTGCTCTGTGAACCATTCCCTGCTGCATACCTTTTCTCATGGGCATGACTGTTCTGGCCGCCGGAGTAAGGAGATGACAGTGCAGTCCAATTATTCTTAGGATGTACAATTTCTGAAAATATTGAAGTTATAAGAAAAAAAACCCTTTGTCCCATTTTTGTAAGATAAATAGATTTTGTTTAAAAAATGAGAAAAATAACATAGTAACTTTCATATGAGGAATTTTTGCTCATTTTTTAAAATGAGAAATCAGAAGATGTTTACTTCTTGGGAGAAGAGCAATTACCAATCTCGATAAAATAGTAAAGAATGAAGACCTTACACTGGCAATGAAGATTCGCATCGTTAAAGCAATGGCATTCCCCATAGTAACCTATGGATGTGAGAGCTGGGCCATAAGGAAGGCTGAGCGAAGAAAGGTAGACACTTTTGGACTGTGGTGTTGGAAGAAAATTCTGAGAGTGCCTTGGACAGCAAAAAGATCAAACCAGTCCCTACTCCAGGAAATAATGCCCGACTGCTCACTGGAGGGAAGGATATTAGAGGCACAGATGAAGTACTTTGGCCACTTAATGAGAAGACAGGAAAACCTGGAGAAATAATGATCCTGGGGGAAATGGAAGGAAAAAGGAAGAGGGGCCGACAAAGGACAAGAGGGATGGATGTTATCCTTGAAGTGACTGGTTTGACCTTGAAGGAGCTGGGGATGGTGACGACTGACAGAGAGCTTTGGCGTAGGCTGGTCCATGAGACCACGAAGAGTCAAAAGCGACTGAAAGAATAAACAACAAAGCTTTTGTAAGATTTTACAGTTTTGCTTGGTGTAAAAGTGTAATTTTTGTGTATTAAAATACGGAGTTCAGTCATACTGTGGTTCCAAATAGAATACCCTTTTTAGGGATTTTTTAAAAAATAATGGAGCTACAAGGTCTAAAATATTAGGAACTTCCTTGGTTTTGATAATATAGTGGGAGTAGGAAAAATATAAAAAAATAAATAATATCGGAATTATTGAGGAAAAGAAATAATTTGTCTTCTCTAGTCAAACATATTTATTGAAGGGACACAAAACATGCATTCCTGTAAAAGGAACTGAGAAAAGGGTAACAAGACCAGGAATTGTAATCTCCTCAGTATTAATTTCTTGGATTTTTGTTCCCAGTACATTTTCAAATAGTTCCAAGAATAGAAATACATGCCTTTGGGAAATATATAAACAAATAAACAAAAGCAGTCTGCCCAGGGTGTGTTGAGATTTCCAGCATCTTTCTTTTCCCCCCCCTTTCTTTTGCCCCTCCCTCCCCCTCCCCCTTCCTGTGCTTTGTATCTGATTTTGTCATTTTCCTTTTGCTTTTCTTCACTTCTGCTTTCCTTATTTACATCTGACAGACCCCTTCAGATGCTTTTCTTTACAGTCTTCCAACATTTTTTCCCACCTCTTGCTTCCTTCTCTACATCGACAAATTGCTAAGAGGCAACACAGACATCTGCTTCCAAAAGTCTAAATGTAGGAGGTACAACTTGTCTGAATACCCCCCCCCCCCCCCACCCTGCCTTTATTCCCTCCTCTCTTCTTGGGTTTTCCTTCCCTGATTAGTTATGTATCTTTCTTTAATGACAGGCAAATCTTTGATTATCCAAGCATGCGAACCTGTTTATCCCTTGCTTCTTGTAGGACTGTTTTGCCTTCAAAATTATCAGCACAGCTGAATTTAGTATTATGTTAAACTGCTACTTAGTTTAGCAGAATAGTGTTAATTGGGCAATATTATTTATCCTTCTAAGACTTCCTTGAAAATGCTATCCTTGGTGGGACTTCCAGGGATGAAGATATCCAATTGATGCCTCTTTCATTGGATTTCACGAAGGAGACAATAGTAACAGTGACATCAATGGTTTTTAAACATTTTTCCCTCTCTGGACAAGGCGAGATCAAGGAAAGAGCTCACAAAGATCTGAGAACCACACCAAGCTCAGGGGACAGTGACAGTCAATGAGAGAGTGTGTGTTTGTGCGTGTATTGGGGGTGGGACACATGAAACAAACTACATCAACTCACCCTGCTACATGCACACTTTTAATTGCCTCTCAGCCAGCAAACCATACTTTTCCCCTCGTGACCACCTGTGATTTGCACCTATGGTAATTCCTTCGCTCGCGCAGGCATTACCATAGGTGCAAATCCACAGGTGGTCACTTGGGAAACCATGTTTGCAGGTAAGCAACCTACACTTCTGTTCTCACCTATCTTTGGACTTATTGGATAAAAAGAAATCTTAAAATCAAATATTTCAGCAATACCTGATGAGTCTCCTGCCCTTCATATTAATATGGGAGAGCGTGAGGACTACATTAACTTTTTTAAGAATGTAGACTGAAAAAAAAAAAAAGAAAGATGTAATATACTGTGTGAAGAAAAAACATACTTTTTTTTGAGAAGACAAAGTAATGTGAAACACTGTAAGTACTTTTTTTAAAAGCTGGAAGACAAGATGCTTGTGTAGGACCTCACAAGTAAAAAGGTTGAAAGAAAGAGTGGTTTATTTTTGGGAAGCGGATTGTTTTGGCTGACAGTTGGGATAACAACAAAGGCTGTGTTGTCTCAACTTTCCTTTGAAGGGGGCATCGAAAAGACAGATCTATTAACACGTGCCAAGATTATGATGAACAGAAGAATTTTAAAGATGTAGCCTTGGCAAGATACATTTGCAGGGATGTGGCAACACATCTTGGATAAATATGAAAAGATGAAAATGATTTTAAAAACTTTTGAGTAAAATTTAGTCTGGACAAGGAACATGAACTAAAAATTGTGTTTCAAAACCAGTGTCACCCCGAGTTTTGGCTGCATTTTCAAGATGAATTCAAAATCAAAGCGTTAAAGAGTGTGTTGTATAAAATGTAACAGTAATAACAAATGTATAACAAATGTAGCAATTGTGATAAATCAATAAACATTATTATAAAAAAAATCAAAGCAAATGGTGGAGCAAATGGAATTTGAAATTATGAATGTTAAATTAAATGATTTAAAAATCAATGAAAATAGAATGAGAGAAATGGAAGAAGGATGGACAAGGGTAAAGAACTATATTATGAATCATTCCAGAGATCAAGCCATAAGAAATAAGATACAAATGTTATATAGTATACAGGATGGAAATGTACAAAGATAAAGATATAATGATTGTCTCAAAAAGAAATGAATATGTAAAAGAAAACAATCCTTGTGTTGGTGGTAGGAATTGTAAATGTTTTGTGTGTGCATGGTATGTATCTTTTGTATTGTAAAAAAAATATTGTTTTTTTAAAAAAGAATTTAAAATCTTGTCTGAGAATGCAAAATTAATATCGCATTCTTTGACTACATATCTCTGTGAAGCAGGGTTCTCTGCCTATACAGGAACCAAAACAAAATACAGAAGCTGCTTAAATGCAGAACCAGACATTCACCTGCAGTTACCAACAATTGAACCTAGAAACAAGGAAACTGTAAAAAATATGCAGCCGTGTTTCATTAAACATTTATACAATATTTTATGCTATCTCTTAATTTAGGCCTACTGTTGCAGTACAGTGCACTTAGTTCTGTTGTAATGCAAATTGTGTGATTTATTGAACTTTGGAAGAATTTTGATGTATGGCCAAGTTTTGACAATATGTGTATTGTTGGTATGTGGTAAATACAATTTCATTGCATGAACATTGCACAGTTGTTTAGATATCTCTTCACTTTAAATTCCCTTGCTATCTATCTCCTCTTCCTCCGCTGTAATACTACTCCTAAACACCATTAACTTGTAAAACATAGCATAGACTTAAGAGATTGATTCTAAAAAGGGCTCCATGGATCAAAAAGGTTGGGAAAAACTGTTATAATAAATTGATTTTACATGAGAGTGGGGTTAAATACAATAGTTTAATAGAAATAGTTATACTTAAGGAACAAGATGTTATAGAGGTGGACAAATAGAATTAGAAGTATGTGGTGATTAGAAGAATGTGGCTAATATTTCACATATATTATCAACAGACTTTCAATCTATAGGATTTTCCCACTGAGGGCATAAAACGTTTGGATTACTAATAATTGTATCATATGAAAGGAGGTAATTTATTGTTTAAATATTGATAGATGTAATAATTTGTTTTGCTTTAAATAACTGCTAAAGAGAAGATTGGAAATCTGTTATTTAGCTTTCTCTCTCCCCCTCCCCCCTAAGTTGTATCTTTAACTCTTGTACTCTTATTCTTTTTTTAAAATATATTTTTGTAATTTTATTTTGTATATTTGAATTCTTCAGTAAAATCTTATAAAGAAAAGGCTATATTTGGCAACAGATCACTTGCAGAAACTCAAACAACTTTTTCTTCATGGAGTATACTGTACGTTAAGGATATAATTTAACTGGAACCATTTAGTCATTTAAAAATGCTGACTCTTACTTATTCTTTCATATGTTTAGGTACCACCATTTCTTCAAAGAAAGAGGAACTTACTGCAATCCTGGATCATTTTAATATTCAGGTAATTTAATATAGTGTAACATCCTGTTGGAGCCCCTGGTAGCACAGCAAGTTAAACTTGCTGACGAAAAGGTTGGCAGTTCAAATCCAGGGAGTGGAGTGAGCTCCCACTGTTAACCCCAGCTTCTGCCAACCTAGCAGTTTGAAAACATTCAAATGTGTGTAAATCAGTAGGTACCGTTCTGAGATTGGGGAAGGGAAAAAAACAAAAGCAAAAGATTGAACAGAACTAAGATATATTAGATAAGTGAGTAGATAATATAGAATGGAGGAAGTGTGAGAAAATGCAAGAGGGTGGAGAAATATGGTTATAGATAAATGACGTATATGTATTAAATGGGAGCCCCTGGTGGAGCAGTAGGTTAAAGCACTGAGCTGCTGAGCTTGTTGACCAAAAGGTCGCAGGTTTGAATCCGAGGAGCGGCGTGAGCTTCCGCTGTCAGGTCCAGCTTCTGCCAACCTAGCAGTTCAAAAACATGCAAATGTGAGTAGATCAATAGGAACCGCTCCAGCGGGAAGGTAACAGCGCTCCATACAGTCATGCCGGCCACATGACCTTGGAGGTGTCTACGGACAATGCCGGCTCTTCAGCTTGGAAATGGAGATGAGCACCACACCCCAGAGTCAGACACGACTGGACTTCATGCCGGGCAAAAACCTTTACCTTACCTATGTATTAAATGTACAAAATCTACTCACAAAATGAAATATAATATTTATAAAAATATAAAAAAATAGGTACAGCTCCAGTAATGGCACTCCATGCAATCATGCCGACCGCATGACCTTGAACGCGTCTACAAACAACTCTGGATCTTTGGCTTAGAAATAGAGATGAGCACTACCACCCAGAGTCAGACATGACTAGACTTTACCTTTAACATCCTATGCTGTCTATGTAGAAATAGAGGGGTGTTTTTTTTTAGTAGTGTGTGGTTGTTTGCGGGTGCATCCAGACAGCCACTTTATTGCGGAAACTTCCACAATAAAAAGGAAGCTGTCCAGATGACGTCCTGGACAAACATGAATTAATCTGCCACAAACCAGGCAAACCCTGGTTTGTGGCAAATTCATTTGATAGTGGGTTTATTACATGCCTTCTATGAAGGCTCGGGATAAATCCATTATTCCTGGTGTCTAGATTGCAGTCCAAGACAGTCCAGGCAGTCCAAATTAGCTTGGGAAACTGCAAATACCACCCCCTTCCCCAAAGGACCCCAAAACCCCTTTAAAAAAGAAAAGTGCTTACCCGGCCTCCAAATGAGCCATAGGTATCTTGTCATATTTGTTTGCCTGAGCTCCAAGATATTTAGTGAAGCACTTGAGTCCAACAGGAATGTTTGATGGAAATGTGGGAGAAGGCATTCTCCAAGGCCATTTCCAGACTCTGGAATTCCATTTCTAGTAAGACTAGGAAGGCTTCCTCCCAGAAGTCCTTTTGGCAGCAAGAATTGTTCATTCCAGGGTTTTTTTGTTTTGTTTTAAAGCATATCTTAAATTGTGTTTATTTCATTTTATTCCTTGGATGGCAGGAGGAGCAGTGCTGAATTCTTCCTCCTGCCATCCCAGAATAATCCTACATGGCAAATCCAATTTTCCAATCTCAACTTTTAGCAAATGTGTTTCATCATAACCCACCCTATTTTATATTATGCCTTGAGGCTCAATGGGAGAAAAGTTTGCGATATAAATAAAGTAGTTTTTAAAGCTACAGCTGCTGCCCAGAGGAGTGAGAGCAGTTGAACAGTGTACATCAGCAAACTTTCCAGGCATGGTAAATTATGCTACTCATGGTTTGTTATGTCTCAATTGAGTTAATTTATTTTGGCTGCTTTTTAAAAAGGGTTGTTATTCTTACAGGTTGATAATCCTGTGTCTGTACTTACCCAGGAAATGAGCAAACAATTTTTGCAATCCAAAAATGAAGGTGATAAATACAAGGTAAATCAAAATTACTGTATTATACAGTCTCTAGTGTAGAAAATGTGATCCACCCTTATGCAGAAGTAACATGACAGACCAGTATGAAGTGTAGGAAGCCTGTATTTTTAATATATATATTAAATTTATTTTATCACATTTCTTTTTTATTTATTTTTAAAAGATATTTTTTATTTATTTTATCATATTTCAATACATTTGTTATACGGAAAAATTTTTTTTTACAGCAGACACATAATAATCCGTACAATCTACAATACATTTTTTTTTGCATCTACTGTTATTTTTATGTTTATACATATTTTCTATCTCTCACCACCATGCTCCCCTCCACCCAAGCCACTCCTTTTATATCATCTGTCCAAAATTACATTTCCTCTTGTGGAGGTAACTTTCCATAGCTTTTCCAATTCCTTGCTATAAGCAGTCTTGCTATTGTTAATACATTTGTTATTGCATCTTTGTCCTCTTTTTTTCAGTTGTTTATTATTATATAATGATAATAAAGCTATACTAGGACTTCTTTCTATTTTAATGTTCATTATATCCTTTATCTCTCTAAATACTTTCCTCCCAAAATTATTTGCATTTTTACACCATCACCACATATGTATATATGTTCCCGATTCTTGACATCCTCTCCAGCAATTTTTGAATAGTTTTTAAAATTTATATTTGCTATTGTTATTGGTGTTAGATACTTTTTCCATATTAACTTATAATAATTTTCTTTAACCCGTATTGATAAATTTTTCAAATGTCTTGGTCCCCATAATTGTGGCCACTCTATTTTATTTATTTCTATCCCTAAATCTTCTTCCCAAATCTCCTTGAGGATATTATTTTAATTTTTTCCTTTGTTTATTTCAGTTAATATTTTATTTACTTTACTAGTTATTCCCTTCTCATTTTTGTATTCCTCTATATCCCTTCCATTTTGTATTATTTGTTCAAATTGATTAAGCTTACTTCCATTTTTATTATTTTTTACCCAATTTTTGAGCCATTGTTCTAATCGTATGCAATGGAACCATGTCAATTTTATTTCTCTAAATTCTTCTATAATAATTTCCTTCTTCATTCCAACCTTTTATCCAATCCCTATTTTGTCTAAGTTTTTTCCTTATTTTTTTATTCATTATATATTTTTTGGATATTTCCTTCCCATTATAACTGGGGTTATTGTTGAACCATCCACTATTAACTTTCTCCTGTATTTTTCCATATTTCTAATACATTACTGAATTTCCTTAATTTCTTTTTTTGTAAACTCTTTTTTAAAGAAAAAATCCAGATTCCTTTCTCTGCTTTTCCTGAATCCATTATTAGCCATTCTACATCCTCCTTTTTGTCATTCCTTCTATAACCAATCTCATTCTGCTTGCTTCATAATATTTTTTTAATATTGGGAAGTGCAAATCTCCCTTCTTTTTGAGATCTACACCATCATTTTTGTTTAATCTATTTCTTTTACTTCCATATTACAGTATTTATTTATCATTTGTTACCATTTATTCAGTTCGTCTGTAATCTGAAGTGGCAGGAAGTGTAGGAAGCTTGTAAATACCATCTGTATCTTATTTTCAAATAATAATAATAATAATAATAATAATAATAATAATAATTCTTTATTTATATTCTGTGTTTCTCCCATGAAGGAACCCAAAAGTACTTCCAACAATGTAAATACAGTAAAAACAACAGCAATTAAAACACACATATAAACATATAAAACAATCAGTAAACATAAATCTGCATTATAAAAACAATTTATATGTTAATGTGGAGTCTTTTCAGATCATATTGCATTTTGCTCCAGTCGAAAAATTAGCCTAATGAAGTAATGCAACTCTAAATGGCTAGATGGTGATATAGTAAGCATATGCAGAAGTAGCATTCTGAGGAGGGTCCTGGGTTTGCTGCTTTGTGAAACCTCTATTGTATTGTGAGATTGTGGTGAAAGATAAGGGAATTTTGTTGAATAATAATAAAAAGATTGTGCCTGTAATTTTGAAAGAAAGTTTAAAATACGGAGTTAATGTTTCTTGACGTAGTTCTTTATGAAAGCAACCCAACTGGAGCAGATGGAAGACGATTATACATACATAACGGCAACCAAATCAAGAACAAGTGATCAGATTGAACAAGGAGAAGAGGTATGAAGCCCTTCCATCTCAAATAACCCCAGGAATAGGCCAAAAAACCAAAGCATCAATATTTTTTTGTTTTTTGGGCTGTGGTATTAATATAGATTTTTTTAAAAATTGAGATCAGTTCTGTATTGAGGTCCATGTAACTGTTATGATGCAGTTAAATTATGAATGGTTTTGTTGGAAAGTATTCCGTGTGTGTGCATGATCTTCCTCCTTTTCCATTTCTTTCACTCCTTGTACATCCAGTTATTGTGATGGTTAGTTATTATCTTAAGCTATGGTTTCTTGTGGCTGTAATATTAAAAAAGTGTTTAAAAGTTTATTTGCAACCAGATTTTTGTCATGGGAATTTTGGGAAAAACAGGAAATGGAAGGAGAGAATGAGGAGATCCCTTGTTAAGCTATAATCTGTGGAAGAAAAATCCTACGAATATCTATTTATTTATTTTTATTCTTAAAATATTGCTAATATCTTATGACAACTTGTTTCCTGAACAATTCTACCAGTATTAAACTTGGGAAAAAAGTATTATTTCTTGTTGCCATTTATATTCATCTAGCTTCTTTTCTTTTCAGTTTCTTGAAGAGCTTGCGGTGCAGGTTTCAAAGAAAGAAGAACGCTATAAAAGTATTGCTGCTTTGAGTGAAATGCAGAATGATTTAAAGCAGTTGCAGAACCAAATAGCTTGGGCAATGGTAATCACCTTGTTCCAGTTTCTGCTAATTATACCATTCAGTGTTGTTTAATTCTTTCACAATATGGTTATTTTGCTATTTCAGGTAAGAGACACTGAAAAAGACGTGAAAACAATAAAAGATGATATAGAATCAAAGGAAGCCAGAACCACGAAGTTCGTTGAGAAAGTGAATGAATGGAAGGTACATACTTTTCATTTTGTAAAGTTTGACTTCAATTTCATCAATTCTCCCCTCAAGTAAAGCAATAGGATTCATTTTTAAAAAGGGAAGCTGTTCTTAAAAAAAGATTTTACCCCCCCCCCCCCCCAGTTCACCCCCAGTCTGTTGAAGAACCAGTACTTATCTCTGCAAATTTAAATCTTGAGGACATTCTTAAAAACCTCAAGAAGCAATCCTGAAATTTATTACAGAGATATTAAATTGCATTTTGGTGAGGTAGTCTAGCAAAATACAGATATCTTGCATAAGGTAAATAAGTTATTTGGCTGTGAAGGAGTAAAGAACCTAATATTTGGATATCTTCTCAGTTTTTAGCTACTTTGAACAAAACCTAATGAATGAGAATAATTTTGTCTTTTCTGCAGAAGAGAGTTCAAAATGCATATTATTAAACTACAAACATTTGACCAGGGGAATCATTAGATTTCAGTTTGATTTTTAATTAAACCAAAGCTGGTCAAGGCAGGTAAGACCAATTTTGTCCAACATTACATTTGACAAAATCTGAAGTGTAGCAACAGGAGAGGCTAACTCGCCCTCGACCAGATAAGGGGATGAGTAGCAGACTTTTGTTTTTACCAAACAAGCTTCATATTTCTTGCTTGTCAAAGGGACCAGTTATAGAATCCTATTTCCTTCTATATCTAAAGAGAGCTTGAGACTGGAGAATTAATATTTTCTTGGTACAGTGAGATTTCTGACATGATATTTGCTTGTTTATTTTTCAGGATAACGTTAATGTAGCAGAAGAAAACCATAGAACCATACAAGAGAAGCTTGAGAAGTTAACTGAAGAAGCACAAAATCTGCAGCCTTCGTGTACAGTTTCAAAAAGAGATGTGCAGACAAAAAGAGCAGCATACAATGATGCCGAGGTCTGTGGATGAAAAGTTCATTCTCAAATGGCTGTGTGTAGCTATGTCTAATGCTTTTATATTGTGCAATGAGAGGTAGAAAATATTGAGCATTGAAATAGGATGCTGGGAGACCAGCATTCAAATCTCTGCTTTTGGGTGACTTTGGGCAGATTGCACTTACTTGGCCTTACAGGAAAACCAAGGCAAACTCCTTTCTGAATGAGAAATTGTCCTTATCATCAAGGTTAATTCTGCCAAGAAAATCTTGTGATAGAGTTCACATTAGGTAAAGTTTTTCCTTTGACATTATGTCTAGTCTTGTCCGACTCTGGGTGGTGCTCATCTCAATTTCTAAGCCGAACAGTCGGCATTGTCCGTAGACACATCCAAGGTCATGTGGCCAGCATGACTGTATGGAGTTCCATTACCTTCCCGCCAAAGTGGTACCTAATGTTCTACTCACATTTGCATGTTTTCGAACTGCTAGGTTGGCAGAAGCTGGGGCTATCAGTGGGAGCTCGCCCCGCTCCCTAGATTCAAACTGCTAATCTTTGATCAGCAAGTTCAGCAGCTCAGCGATTTAACTCATTGTGCCACCGGGGGCTCCCAGGGTTTACATTAGGGTCACCATAAATTGGGGGCAACTTGAAGATATAAAACAATGACAAAATTGTGCAAAGCCATTTTGATGTTTGGTTCTTTTTTTCAGTGTTGTTTAATTTTTAACTGGCATGGGAGTGTGCTAAAAATCCTCTATTTAAGATAATTATTTTACTACATTTGTGTCAGTACTCACATTAAGATAACACTTGACAATTTTAAATGCAAATCCACTTTTCTTTTGTCCAGGGAGCATATAATCGAGCTCAAACTGATTTAAAACGATTAGGAAAAGACCATACGCGTCTTTGTCAAAAAATTGAGGAACTGAAAAATAGGTAATGTTTTCCCTTACTAAATCAGTATTTCTCAGGCTGTTGGGTCACTAGGACCTTAGAAAGTCTCTGCTAAAATCTGACGCTAAAGACTTTTTCTTCCCTTGGTTCTATGAACCTCTAAAAAGTTCATCTCTTCCCTTTCAGTTATGCCTAAATTATGTTCAAATGCATAATTTAATACCTTAAGTAACATAAAAATGCAAAATGCAGTAGGAGATACTTAGTGCCAGGATATTTGCTTGTCAGTAACAGTACTGCAAATGGCTGGTATTGATAATGGAATTGGCTCTGTTAGTACTTCCTGCAGTGAATATTTCCTAGTTTTTGAGGTGCCATAGAAGTCTGTTTCCACTGTGGCATGCTAGCTTTGTTGTCTTGTTTAAAATTAACTCGTGTGTCTTCTAGGGGAATTTATTTAGAGATTAAATGTTGTGTTAGGATGCTTATGACTTTTTTTCATGGCAACAGTTACACTCTCAGCCTCTTGGTAGATTTCTCATATGTTACCTGTTCGAACACATCTCCCTCTATGAGCCAACTAGACCTTTAAGATCTTATGGGGAAGCCCTACTCTCAGTGCCTCCCCTTTTGCAAGTGCGACTGGCAGGGATGAGAGACAGGGCCTTCTTAGTGGTGGTTCCAGTAACATTAGACTGTCTCCATCCCTCCTGGTCTTCAGGAAAAAACTAAAGATCTGGCTCTGTACACAGGTGTTTGTAGAGTAGGCTAACATGGAATTTGACCTTAATCTAGCAGTCTGAATAATGACTATGGGAAAACTAAGGACTTTGGAAAGTATGCTTCAGCACTTTGGATGTTTTAGTCTGTATTACTGTTTTAATCTGTTTTATTGTTTACATGTTTTAATTGTTTATATGTTTTAATTGTTTTATAATTTAATATCTATGTTTATTGTTATGTATGCAATGGGGCGTTGAATTTTTTCCATAGTTAGTAAAGCCGCTCTTGGGGTGAGAAGAAGTTGTATTTTCATTTCAGCCAGGACATTATACTGTTGAGGGAGTAGGCTTATTAACAAAATGTACAGCAAAGTAAATTATTAGCAGCAGCGTGACCCAGCACCAGTAGCCCAAAGTGATAAAAAGAACAAAAACACAGAGACCAATGTTATGTCTTCCATAGAAAGCTTTTCTTTGTAGTAAAATAATATGGTTACATTATTTACAAGAACAAGGTTTCTTTCTTATGCAGATAAACATCTTCACACTCGCACTGAAATTACACAGGAGCTTCACACACAGCTTTACACACGAGGATTTTAACCTGGGGCTTATTTCACTGAAGCTTCTCACACCAGGCCTTCTCTCACACTGCCTTCTCATAGACTAAGGCCTACCTCACACTTTGAGGCCTTCTCACAAGCAAAGACCTTTCTCCCACTGAGGTTTAGCTCAGACTGACTGCTACTAAACTACAGACACACCTGCTTATATAGAAAATCAGCTTTTGCGGAGTCGTTACATCCATTTAACCCTTTCGATGCTTGACTCACATTTTTGTAATTTAAAATACTTAGTTAATTTTTAATATTTCTGACATATACTACTTGCATTCGTGCAGAATCTGACAACTGGTTAAAAAAGGACTTTGCATTCAATGGGTGTTTGGAAAGCTTCTGCCTTGATAGGCTTTCTGATTCATGAAGAAGCTAAAGACCATTTCTGTATTATTCCTCTTTAAAATGTGGACTGTCAATATCATTACAATGTCTTTCAAAGTGATGCCAGTCTCTCTTAGTTGTAAATTTGAAAGCATAGCCAGCTAATACTGATTTTTTACTAGTTTAGTGTATGCATGAAAATTAACAAAGGAAAAGTATATTGCACTATATACAGACAGAAATACCTTGAGTTTGTCTTGATGTTTTTGGTTTTGTAGGTCCAAATAGTTTGCCAGTTGACTTCTTGAAAAAAATAGTACCTTGGTTTTTTTTAATATTACAGCGCTGAACGAATTTCAGAGTCTGAAAGGCTGGAAAAACAGAAAAGAATCGACCACTTGAAAGAACAGCTGAGGGCATTATGTGATCAAGATAAATCAACCAATCAAGAACTAGAACAGTTTCGGCATACTATATATACATACAAGGAAGATTCTGTTAGGCTTAAGTAAGTTTAATAGATATAATTGAAATTGATTATTTTGTTTGTGTAATAAAAGGCATGTAAGAACTGTTTTTTTAAAAGAAATATTTGTTTATCTAACACAATCCCCATATAGATTAAGTAGCTACCACATGAATGGTATTGTCTACTGCAAGGGGATTCTCCAGTGGCTTGAGAAAAGTATGGCATTTTCTGCTGCAGTTTTGGGAAAGTTAAAATCTATTTTGATTCCTGTTTTTTCTCCAACTGGAGATACCCAGTTCTGTGATAAACATATTTAACTTTACAAAGAATTGTGAATAAAAGTAATTTCAGAAATTTCCATTGGAGGATAAGGCCATCCATTTTAATTTTGTTTTGTGAATGTTATAGTCACAAATGTATTTATTTATTTAAACTTTTATATCCCGATCTTCTCTAGCTCTGCAGAGGGACTCAGACCGGCTAACAGCAAAGATTCAATGCTAACACTGAAAATATATAACATAATACACAACATTACCAATTACATAAATTACATAAAATCCGTTCGCCAGGATAAAATCGTGTCCAAATGCTTTGGGATCGGACTTGTGGACTTTACTGAAAGATGTACTCATTTTTTCTGGCAGTAAAAATGGAGTTAGTCTTTTAGTAATGCATAATAATAATAATAATAATAAGCTTTTGTCTGGTTTTTAGGAAGGAAGAATGTGAATTGAAAGAAAAAATGGACTCTCAGGCACAACAGCTGAAAAAATTAAAGGAGAGTAAAACAAACAGGTTGAAAAGATTTGGAGAGCATCTACCAGCTCTTTGTGAAGCGATTAGAATTGCTCATCAGCAGAAGCAATTTACATACAAACCAGTAGGACCTTTAGGTAATCTATTTGTTTTTTTCTGATGGACAGATGACAAAAACCTTGAACAATGGGTTGGAAATAATAAATTTCACCTATATTTTCTGATGATGTAGTAAACATGAGGTACGTCTAACTGCAGAAATAATGCAATTTGGCACTACTTTATCTGCCACGGCTCAGTGCTGTAGAATGCTGGGAGTTGTTGTTTGGTGAGGCATGAAAACCTATATCCAGCCCCAAAACTTTTAGCTTATTTTAATTTTGACTTCTACCTATTGCTAAGTTGTGATGGTCTAATCTACACTTACCCTTTTAAAAACATGGTGCTTCCAAGCTTCGTTTCCTATTATTTCCATCTAATGTTTTTACTTGAAAGAAAAATGGTGTGCACAACTCTAATAGCCAAATTTAATATTGTTTACTATGCTGAATATTAATTCTTGCATTTAGGTGCTTTTCTGCATTTGAAAGATGCTGAATTGGCTCTGGCTGTTGAGTCGTGTTTAAAAGGGCTGGTTCATGCATTTTGGTGTGATAACCATAAAGATGAAAGAATATTACAGTCATTGATGTCCAAGTACTGCCGACCTCATTCTCGTCCTCAGATCGTTGTTAGTAGATTTCAGAATAAAGTTTATGACGTAAATGCAAGGTAAGTTGGTGACACTTGTGGCCTCAAACCTCATTTTATATCTGATTTAAATGATAAAGCAAATTATGGGTTGTTGTAGGTTTTTCCGGGCTATATGGCCATGTTCTGGAGGCAATTTTTCTCCTGACGTTTCGCCTGCATCTATGGCAAGCATCCTCAGAGGTAGTGAGGTCTGTTGGAAGTAGGAAAAATGGGTTTATATATCTGTGGAATGACCAGGGTGAGACAAAGGACTTTTGTCTGCTGGGGCTAGGTGTTAATGTTTCAGCTGATCGCCTTGATTAGCATTCAATGGCTTGGAAGTGCCTGGGGGGATTCTTTTGTTGAGAGTGATTTTATGTGCCTGTTTGTTTCCCCTCTGTTGTTTTGCTGTTGTAATTTTTGAGTTTTTTAATACTGGTAGCCAAATTTTGTTCATTTTCATGGTTTCTTCCTTTCTGTTGAAATTGTCCACATGCTTGTGGATTTCAATGGCTTCCCTGTGTAGTCTGACATGGTGGTTGTGAGAGTGGTCCAGCACTTCTGTGTTCTCAAATAATATGCTGTGTCCAGGTTGGTTCATCAGGTGCTCTGCTATGGCTAATTTCTCTGGTTGGAGTAGTTTGCAATGCCTTTCATGTTCCTTGATGCGTATCTGGGCCCTGCAAATTATATTCTGGCAGTTAAGATCATAATTTGCCTCTACTAGAAGCCTTGAGGAATAGCTGCTTGTCTCTTGAGTAGTTTCAAACCATCTGACACTGTTTCTCATTTAAAAACCCTGTTTTGGACAACACACATTTTCTTGCCCCATTTCAAACCGGCTTTAGAACAGAATATGGAGTTGAGACTGCTATGGTTACCTTAGTGGATGATCATCTTGACATTGACAAGGAGTGTGTGTCTCTGTTGGTGCTTTGGGATTTCTTAGCAGCTTTCAGTTTCATCAACCATGGTATCCTTCTGAGACGCCTAGGGAAATTGAGAATTGGAGCCACTGGATCCGGTTGTACCTCTCAGGCAGGTTTCAGACTGTGGTGCTTGGGGATAGCTGCTCCTCAAAAAAAAAAAGAGCTATTTTGTGGCATCCCACAAGGGGCCATTCTATCCCCAATGCATTTTAATATTTTCATGAAACTGCTGGGTGGAATCATCTGGAGGCCTGAGGTGGGGTACTATGTATGCTGATGACACCCAAATATATTTCTCCATGTCTTAAAAAATAGCTAAGGACAGTGTGTCTCTGAAGGAATGTCTGGAGGAAGTAATGAAAGTTAATCCAGATAAGACAAGTGCTTGCCATCCAGGGTCCAAACTTAGGGATGGAGGTGTGTCAACCAGTTTTGGATAGGGTTACATTCTGGTGCTGGAGGAAAGTTCTGAGAGTGCCTTGGACTGCGAGAAGATCCAACCAGTCCATCCTCCAGGAAATAAAGCCCAACTGCTCATTGGAGGGAAGGATACTAGAGACAAAGTTGAAGTACTTTGGCCACGTCATGAGGAGACAGCAAAGCTTAGAGAAGACAATTATGCTGGGGAAAGTGGAAGGTAAAAGGAAGAGGGGCCGACCAAGGGCAAGATGGATGGATGGCATCCTTGAAGTGACTGGACTGACCTTGAAGGAGCTGGGGGTGGTGACGGCTGACAGGGAGCTCTGGCGTGGGCTGGTCTATGAGGTCACGAAGAGTCGGAGATGACTGAACGAATGAAAAAACACTCTCCTTTGCAGCTTGGGAGTGCTCCTGGATCTGTCTCTCCAAATGACAACCTACGTAGGCCTGCCAGAAGACATAGGTTTTCAGTTGTGTCTTAAATTCTGGCAGCTGGTTTGGCTTTTGTAGCTCTTCCAGCATGTCATTTCACAGTCCTGGGGTGGGTGATGAAAAGGTCTCTGAGTGATGGCTGCCAGGCAGGTTGTGGCTGACTGGAGGAAGTGTCCCACAAAAGACTTCAGTGTCCTAAGGGGTAGTTTGTGCAGGCGAAGGCAATCTTGTAGGTAACCTGTACCCAAACCAAATAGGACTTTAACTATCAAAATAAGTACTTTGTACTTTGCCTGGAAACTAATTGGAAACCAGTCGAGTGACTTTAGTATTCGTGTAATACGCCTACTTCTGTTCCTGTAACTAATATGGCTGCCATGTTTTGAACTAATTGGAGTTTCCTAAGGAATAAGCTGCTTGAATTTGTTGTAAAATATTTTAGAGTAAAAGTCCACAAGATTGGACAGGAAACTGAACTGGAAAATATATTTCCATTACCAAAGGCTGACTTTTATTTCAAAGACTTCTGCCAACGTTACAACACTGTCTCTTAGTGGGCTGTTGTTATTGATATACCATGGTGTGTTGCATGAGTGCCTACTTGTAATAATACTAGACAATCCTCTGATTTCAAAACTAAAAAGTTCTGCCAAAGTATCTTTTGTATGACTTGTTTTGTTGTACTGTCTCAAGTTTTAAAATATGTATATTACTGCTTTAACTCTTTTACAGGGCTGTTTTTCATCCAAACTTCCCATCGGTTTTGACAGCATTAGAGATCGATGATCCAGTAGTAGCCAATTGTTTGATTGATATGAGGGGTATAGAAACAATCCTTCTAATAAAAGTAAGACTTAACTATATTATAGTAATAATTGAACTTCTTCATTGCTGGAGTACTCCCTTTATGATATCAGTATTGGAATTCAACCCCACACTGCCCAAGTCTCAAGTCCTCAATGAGGAACAGTTTAGTTATTTTAGTATAGTCGGGGAATTCCCTTCCTCCATGTCTCCTGTATGACTGTTGGAATGTATCTAATTCCTTTTCTCCTCTGTTTCTGCTCTCATTCTGATTGGTTGTTTAAAATGGATACTTTTCTACTACAAGCCTTTTGAATCTGACCTGCCTTTTTCCACTTTAGTATGGAGAGTATGTGCTGTGTGCTTTGAGATCTCTCTCTGCTTTTGGGTCAGGAGAGATGTAGTGATTGGTGTATTTTCCCTCTTTTGAAAGCTTAGAAGAGATGAGTCCTAGAGTAGTTCAGACCCGGTTCTTGATTATTAAAAAATGCAGTTATTTCTTAATATTTTAAATAAACCTTTTGTGATTATTTTTAATGATTGGACTCGGCATGTTTGCCTCCTAAGATCTGAATTCTTTACAGCCACATCACACGACACTTCACACTCTGCCCACTAGTGAGCTGATGCTCAACTTTTGTATCCTGTTTGTTTTTGGATGCTCTGTTGTATATTTTAGGGTAGTTTTCTCTAACAATCAGCGTAAGAGATGAATAGTTAGAAATGATATAGATTTCTTAAATTAACTACTTATGTTAGTACAAATTGAGAGGCAGTATGTTGTGGTGGTTTGAGCGTTGCACTACTAGTGGAGATTGGGGTTTGAATCTCCATTTAGATGTGGAAAGGCATTGGGACCCCATTTACATTGATCATTTAATGCAGTTCGAAGCTAGGTTCAAACTGGTGGCTAGACAACAAACTCTTGTGCAGGCACGTGCAAAAAAGCCTTTAATGTACATCAGTGCTTTGTGGTTTGTGTAATCACCATCCAGGTCTCAAACTGCACCTAGGTTTTCCTGTGTAATTATCTACGCAGCAAAACCACTTTCTTCAATACTGGTTTGAAACTGACTTAAGTGTCAGTAGCAAGATGCCCTAAGTGATTTTAAGCAAGTCACACTATCTCTGTCTTAGAGGAAGACCTCCTTTAACCAAATCCTGGCAAGAAAACCCTGTGATGGGTTCCCTTTAGTGTTGCTATAAGTCATAAGCAAGTTGAAGGCATATGACAACAACCAGAAGATGAGAATTTGAAAAATGAAGTTATTAGGATTTAAAGGAAAGGCTTGATGGTTTGTCCCATGTGGCAAGATATATCATGACGTCTGATTTGGCTTCATGGCAGGTTAATTCTGTAGCAGCCCCACTAGTGTCATGGAGAGTGGGAGAGGTAAATGCTCATTATGAGAAACCGTTTTGCTAGAAAATGAGTCCCTTGCATAGAAATGAATTCATGAAAGAAAGTGTTGGAATGCTAGCTGGTCTTTAACAAGATATTCGAAAGAATGGGTCAACTATTTTTGAACCATTGTTGAACCTCCATGCCGCACTTTAGGTAGCGCTAGCGCTAGACTTTGGTTTTCTTGCACTTTAAGAACTGCACCTTAAGATCGCACTTTAGGTAGCGCTTAGTGCTAGATTTGATTTCCTTTCACTTTAAGAACTTGCACTTTAAGATCGGCTCCAGCTGTACGTAGTCTACCACCACTACTCATGTGGTCCCCTACTTCCCTATTTTTACTATCCTTGGTGCTAATTACTTGTGGAAGGGACACGGGACGTAATGGGCTGGAGATTGTGGGAAATGATAAGGCGGGGGGGGGGGGGATAAAGGAAATGGAAGAACATGGCAAAGTAAGACCTTAACAAACCAGACAACCAATAATGGGATAGAAATAAAGGTCGTGGAAATAGACTGCGGCATGGAGGAGGGGAGGGGTTCTACTAGCCGAGGAGCCCCCATAGAATTCGTGGTGGGGAGGGGGAGAGGCGGGAAAAGGAGACCATTAATTTGGCCTAGGGATCGTACAACTACACTAGTAATTCCAAACAGGTCTCCTAATATGGTAAATTGGTGTAACCGGGGTGGCGGTCCCTCTGGATTGAAGGTGGTGCTGTTGAACGCCAGATCTGTCAACGGAAAACTACTGCCATCCAGGATCTAATCCTGGATGAGCGGGCAGATCTGGCGTGCATCAAGGAAACCTGGTTGGACGAAGCTGGAGGCGTGAATTTGACCCAGCTTTGCCCACCAGGTTTTTCCGTGCAGCATCAGCCAAGATCCAGAGGGCGGGGAGGCGGGGTCGCAGTGGTCTATAGAGATTCCATCCCTCTAACCAGGGGCCCCATCCCGCAGTCAACAAATTTTGAACCATCACTGGACCCCACTAAATTTGACAACTTTCGGCCAGTTTCCAATCTTCCCTTTTTGGGCAAAGTCCTGGAACGCGTGGTGGCCTCACAACTCCAGGTATTCTTGGGAGACACGGATTATCTGGATCTGGCACAGTCTGGTTTCAGACCGGGACATGGAACCGAGACAGTCTTGGTCGCCTTAGTGGATGATCTGCGCCGGGAGCTCGACAGGGGGAGTGTGTCCCTGTTGGTGCTGCTGGACCTCTCAGCGGCCTTCGATACCGTTGACCACGGTATCCTTCTGGAGCGCCTTGCGGGGATGGGTCTCGGGGGCACTGTTTTACAGTGGCTCCGGTCATTCCTGGAGGGTCGCTCCCAGAAGGTGTTATTGGGAGACACCTGTTCAACCCCACAACCCTTGTCGTGTGGGGTTCCTCAGGGCTCAATACTGTCCCCCATGCTGTTTAATATCTACATGAAGCCGCTGGGTGAGATCATCCAGAGTTTCGGGTGTCATCTGTACGCAGATGATGTCCAACTCTGTCACTCCTTTCCACCTGCTACTAAGGAGGCTGTCGAGGTCCTGAACCGGTGCCTGGCCGCTGTAACGGTCTGGATGAGGGCGAACAAATTGAAATTGAATCCAGACAAGACAGAGGTACTCCTGGTCAGTCGCAGCTTGGGTGTGATCCTGGATTCATCGTTGAGCCTGGAGCCCCAGGTCGGCGGTGACCAGGGGAGCATTTGCACAGCTTAGGCTCGTGCGCCAGCTGTGCCCGTATCTTGGGAAGTCTGACTTGGCCACGGGAGTCCACACTCTGGTTACATCCCATTTAGACTACTGCAACGCTCTCTACGTGGGGTTGCCTTTGAAGACGGCCCGGAAGCTCCAACTGGTCCAACGTGCGGCAGCCATGATACTAACAGGAGCGGGACGCAGGGAGCATACAACCCCCCTGCTGTACTAGCTCCACTGGCTGCCGATCTGCTACCGGGCTCAATTCAAGGTGCTGGCATTGGCCTATAAAGCCCTAAACGGTTCCGGCCCAAGATACCTAACTAACCGCCTCTCGGCCTATGAGCCCACGAGGACTTTGAGATCTTCCGGGGAGGCCCTGCTCTCGATCCCGCCTGCGTCACAGGCACGGCTGGCGGGGACGAGAGATAGGGCCTTCTCGGTGGTGGCTCCTCGGCTGTGGAACACCCTTCCCGTGGACATCAGGCTAGCCTCCTCCCTGTTGATATTCCACAGGAAGTTAAAGACCTGGCTGTTTAAGAAGGCATTTGATCAAGAAGTGCAATGACTGGTAATTTGACCATAGGAATGGAACAACGGAAATGATATCGGATTGTGGCTTTGACGATGAGACGATTCGGAATGTAGTAGAAATTTTGTAGTAATGTTGATGTTTTGATAAGATGTTTTTCTGATAATGATGAATTGTGGATTGTTATGCACTATGTTTTGTAATTTGCACCTGTTTTTTCATTTTGTACACCGCAATGAGTTGCCCTTGGGCTGAGAACTGCGGTATATAAGCGCAGTAAATAAATAAATAAATAAATAAATATTGTGGAAATATGATAGTCACAATAATTACCATCCTTTAAAAATCAAATAATTTTCCTTTTAACACCCTAGTTCTAAATGCAGTATGTGTAGGTAAGATGCTTTGGTCATGGTTTTCTTTTTCTCTCCTAGAATAATGTTGAAGCCCGCAGAATAATGCAGGAAAACAAACCTCCCCAAAATTGTAAAGAAGCTTTTACTGGTGCTGGTGATCAGGTGTATCAGAGGCGGTATTACTCCTCTGAATATGCTCGGCCCAGATTTCTCAGCCAAGATGTGGAAGCAGATATAAGGTTAGCATCAACTAAATGCTGACTTTTTCGATTATAAGACAGGTCTGAATGTTGGGACCAATTCTGTTTTGTTTGTTTTTTAATTTTATCATAAAGATGTTTTTGAGCAGTGCTTTGTTCCTTTAAGGCATTTGGAGGAAGAAGTTAAACACAAACACATTTGCCTGTCAAAATTTCAACAAGAATTACGTCATGTTGAGAATGAGATTAGAAAAAACAATTCTTTACTTATTAATCATCAGCAACATCAAAAAGATATACAGGTAAGAGATACATAAGGAATGGAATGTATGTGTAATATGGGAAGGTAACTTATAGGCGTCTAAAAGAATAGACACATACAATATGTGCGATGAGCACTGAGGCAGAGGATAAAACGATGATGTTCATCAGAATGTCAATGGAATAGCATAAAAGAAGCAGAAGAGCCAATTGGTTATATATTGTGATGTTCCTTGAGTGAGCTATGTTGGGAATCTACTATTAGATGTCATTTCATAATCAAGCCACAAGCATGTTATATTAGTTCATTAGATTGAGTAAATTATATTGTAGCATACTTATGTCAAAAAATCTGGAAACATCCAGGTATATCCTATGGTTATGTTTTAATTCTAAATTCTGTTTGTTTCACCTATTATGTGCTTTTTGAAAGTATAATTGCGTAGACTGATTTTGCAGTTTGTTTACTGTTTTGATAGGGTGGCATTCCAATAAATTTGCCAAATGAGATTTTCGTATGATATAATAATATAATATAATAGAATATAATATAATATATATATTCGTGTCGGGAGCGACCTGAGAAACTGCAAGTCGCTCCTGTTGTGAGAGAATTGGCCGTCTGCAAGGACGTTGCTCGGGGACGTGCGGATGATTTGATGTTTTATCATCCATTTACAATATTATAATATAATGCAATATAATAATAATAATATATGATAATTATATATTTACATTACATGTAATATTACGATATAGTGGTATGGTGTAATATAGCAATGTTTAATGCTGATATTGTACTATGCTAATAATATAATATATTATATGTAATATATATCTTGTAAACCGCTCTGGGTCCCCGTCGGGGTGAGAAGGGCAGCATATAAATGTCATAAATAAATAAATAAATAAATAAATAAATAAAATTTATTTTACACAAACCCACTAAATACTGGGTTTGTGTCTTGCTAGTCTGACACCCTTGCCATTACACTCCTGAAATGTTTATTGTTTTAAATTAGGGTCATTGAAATATAGTGCTTTTTCTCTGAATCAGGCTCTACATGGTGTCCTTTTCTCAGAGTTGGAAGTTGCTTTTGTGCATAGTGTTCTTGAACTTGCTAAGAATTTAATAAGCTTAGTTAAGAACTTGATGGGACCCTCATTATTCCAAGATAGAGAAGCCATATAAAGTCTCATCTGTTCTTAAGATTTTGACAATGCTTTTCTCATGGATAGTTCTTTATAGAAAATTGAGGTGTGACTAATTTTCATGAACTTCGAATGTAAAACTTAGAACAGTGGTTCCCAATCTTTTTTTGACCAGGAACCACTTGACCAGGGACAACTCTCCAACAGGAGTACCAAAAGGATTACGAAACAGGTTTTAGAGTCGGTTCGGTTATTAAGGGTGCTGATTCAGAAAATTGCATTGGATAGACCACAGCTCTAGTTTCTGATACAGAACATATGCCATCCAGCAGTCGTCATCTGCTCGCCCACAGAATTTTGGAAAAAAATAGCAATCATTACCTTTTTGGCAAATGTGATTCTCCATGAAAATTGGGGGACCGTCCTTTGAAAACCACTAGTCAAGTAAAGGCATGTCCTTGTTAGAAGTCAACCCTTTGAAAAAGTGATTTTCACAAGCATTCATGCAAAGGTACACAGGTTACCCAGCTGTTACACTGGTAAACCATGTCTTTGAACTGCCAGGGACAAAGACATGCCACTGCATAAAAATATATTTGGCCAGCAGAGCTTTAATTTTTTTTGAAGTGGGAAGCTGAAATTGCAGTTGCCTAAAACATATGCTCTCCCTTGAAACCTCTTAGTTTAAAGTATGCACTCGGAGACAAAAAAACAAAATCTTTAAGTATATACCTTATGAAAGTCCAAACTGTGTAATTGTACTCACTGCATCTCAAGGCAAACATATACGAATAGTAAACTGTTGCTGCATAAGTACAAATTGGCATCTGCTTCTATTGAAGTCCAAAAACATACTGATAACAAAATGGAGTCTTGAGTCTAACGTGCTCAGTACAAGCACATGTTTGTAGTCAAACTGGCAAATCAACATATACATACAATACAGGTTAGTAAACATATGCATTAACAAACAAATAGTCAAGGGTTAGAAGGTTGCTATTTCCAACACAAAAAAATCATATTTAATAAGCCTCAGCACTATAATAGGGTTTCGCGAGACCAGTTGCTCTCATTGCAATGGCGTAGTAACTGTGAGGCCATGGACCATATTTTAGTTCTTGCGGACCACTGGTGGTCCAGGGACCATAGGTTGGGAGCCACTGACTTAGAAGAGTACTTCACCCACTAAGTTGTAACCATAGTTACTTTTACTTATTTTTAATCCAGAAATTACTATATGTCTTCGTCTCTCTATTACAGTTCTGTAGCACTGAACTTTAAATGTTTATTTTGTTTATTTTTATGGCTTTTTTAGAAAGCAATCAGAAAAATAAACTCGGAAATTGTGGATCTTGAGAGTGTTGAAGAGCATCAGTCAGGGCTCATCCCTCTGTTGGTAAGGATGGTATTTCTTTATAACATCTATATTATAATATTGTGTAAGTTGAGGATAGAATTTTTTTCATGATTAATAAGAATTCTGAGGAACCACAATTCATTTATCTATATCAGTTAGACAAGAATCAAGTTTCTTCAAATTCCAAGGAACATTATTTGGTTGCAAACTATAAAAGGGAAGTTAGAATACAAAAAAGCAAAGCGAGCAGTGGGTACATATTTTTAATGTAGTAAAGACAAAATTAAATCAACTGATATACCTTAACAGTTCTGCAAAATTGTTTGTTTTGAAGATTTGAAAGTAAACTTTGGAAATGATTGACATTAGATATCTATTATGACAAAGATTATGCAATATTACCTCAGTATCCTTGGATTCATTTTTCCATGTCTGACAAAATATGTCATCTTGAGGCGTTTTCTAAATCCTCCAACACAACTGCATGATATCCTTGGGGCAGAAATCCTTTTTAGTAGTATTCACTATTATCTGCAGTTTCATATCCACACGAAGTCCAGGAATTTATCTGCATACTTAATTTTAAAAACCTTAAAGAGGAAACAACAGGAAATACAAATAAAATATAAAAATACACAGTACTAACTAATGTAACAGTTTCTGGGCATGTTTAGCCTGAAGAAGAGAAGGCTGAGAGGAGACATGATGAGGGCCATGTATAAATATATGTGAGAGGAAGTCAAAGGGGTCAAGCTTGTTTTCTCCTTCCCTGGAGACTAGGATGCAGAGCAGTGGCTTCAAACTACATGAAAGGAGATTCCACCTTAACATTAGGAAGAACTTCCTGACTGTGAGAGCTGTTCAGCAGTGGAACTCTCTGCCCAGGAGTGTGGTGGAGGCTCCTTTTTTGGAGGCTTTTAAACAGAGACTGGATGGCCATCTGTCAGGGGTGCTTTGAATGTGATTTTCCTGCTTCTTGGCAAGGTGTTGGATTGGATGGCCCATGAGGTCTCTTCCAACTCTATGATTCGATGATTCTAATGCTTTCTCTTGCAAGCTTTCCTGTAGTGGTACTATTTACAAAGAAATAGTACAATATTCAGTCATTATATGGATTCATCCTTACTGTGTTAACAACAAAGAGTAACAAACACAGATCCCTCTGTTGAATACATTGCTAACAATAATTTAAAATGGAAATAGTTTTCCATTCCTTAATTGCTAACAGGTTTCTTGTTATTTACAATCATGGCAAGATTACTAGATTGACTAAGAATGTGCAGGATACATCATATAGTCCATATACTTTGTGGTCCATCTTGATTGAAAGGGAGATTATTATCACCCAATTAAATCCCAGTTTCATGCCCTGGAATTCAAACCAGTTTGAAAATAACTTGGATATTTTTATAGGAAGAAGAAGTGAAAATAACCCAGCAGAACATGGAAGATATCAAACTGCGTATATGTACATATAAGAAGACGATGGAACAACTAAAAAATATTCAACAAGAGGCAGAACAGAAACTGGAAGAAATTAAAAGAAAAATCATTCAAATACAAGAAGAAGCTGTTCCGGTTCAGGTATGTGCACACACAGGCATACTTGTGGTTATATGTGCAAAATATGTACCAGAGATTGAGCATCCCTTATCCAGAAATCTGAAGTACTGTACATCAAAATCCAGAGTTCTCCACATGGGTGGCTGAGTTAGTGACACATTTTCTTTCTGATGTTTCAAATGTGCACAAACTTTGTTTCATGTACAAAATTATTTTTAAATTGTATAAAACTACATCAAAGTAATGTGTATAGATCTATATGAAAAGTAAATTAATTTAATATTTAGACTTGAGTATCTCAAAGAATTTCCATTATGTATATGTGTACAGACATTCCAAAATCCCCAAAACTAGTAATAATAATAATAATAATAATAATAAGCTACTGTTTTACCCCGGTGTAGTTCTAGACACAAACAGCCGCACCCACCCTTAAAGGGACATGGCTTATGTATAGTCCAGTGGTCATGGAATTGCTCCTTTAGCCTTCCTGAGAATGAGAGATCGATGAAGGATCAATCTAGAAAGGCAAAGGGAGCCTTCTGTCAAAAACAAAAAAGGAGAAAGAGAAAGGAAGAGTATCATATTCTAACTTTTGAACTGAAGTCTGTACACTGCAAGAGCGGATCAAAGCTGTCACAAAAGGGAAGCAGAAAGAAATGGGAACTATGCACGGAGTGGTTTACAATTTGGGTCTTCTGCCTTGATCAGCTGGCATGAGCAAATAACTAGTCAGTTGATCAAGGCAGAAGAAAATAACTAGAGCTGCGCTGGCACGATGGGTTAAACCCTTGTGCTAGCTGAACTGCTGATGAAGGTTGGTGGTTCGAATTCGCGAGATGGAATGAGCTCCAGTCTGTCAGCTCCAGCTTCCCTTGCAGGGACATGAGAGATGCCTCCCACAGGATGGTAAAACATCTGGGCGTCCCCTGGGTAACGTCATTGCAGACGGCCAATTCTCTCACACCAGAAGCTACTTGCAGTTTCTCAAGTTGCTTCTAACATGAAAAAAAAGCAAATAACTCAATGGTTATAGATTGTTCCTTCTGATATTCTAAAATAACAATTCACACTAAGTATCAGCCTTTCCTTTTATAATGAATATATTTTTATAGCTGCACTTGTTACTAATGCTTACATACATAATTGCATGAATAAATCAACTAGTTTATATTTCATACTGATTTGTTCTTAACAGGAAGGATTAAATCAAGCTGAATGTGAACTGGAAAGAAGTAAAAATAATTTACGACATTATGAAGAGAAAGAGAAAGAACACTTGAAGTCAATAAATGCACTTAAAAATAATCTAGCTGCAAAAGAGAAAGAATTAGAGGTATATCTTCTCTTTAATAACTTTTATTTTATTAGTAAGATGTCCACTAAATGTTGTGTTTGTATATGTTTCCAATATCCTTCTACTTTTCTGGAACTATTTATTTTAGTACAAGTTAATGAAACATCTTGCAATGCCCAAAGCCAAAACATGCATTAGAAAATGGCATACTCTAGACTAGTGGTTCCCAACCTTTTTTTGACCAGGGACCACTTTGACCATAGACCACTCTCCAACATTAGTACCAAAAGGGTTATGATTTTTGGTCAACTTTAGATTCGGTTTGGTTATTTGGGGTGCTGATACAGAAAGTTGCATTAGATAGACCACATTAGTTCTAGTTTCTGATATAGAACATATACTATCCAGTAGTCACCATCTGTTCGTTCAAAGAAAACCATATTTAATAATGCTCAACACTATAAGAGGGTTTTGCGAGACTTACTGCTGTTATTGCAACAGTGTAGTAACGATGAAGCCACGGACCATATTTTAGTTCTTGCGGACCACTGGTGGACGACAGGTTGGGAATCACTGCTCTAGACTTACCAAGAACTGCCAGAATATATCTAAAGAGATCTCACAAGTGTCAACAAATGGAATCTTTTTCATGTCATTAATCCTCAGACATAAGAACAGAAGGTGTCCAGTTGTGTTTTGGTTCACGAGATAAAGACATGCTTTTTTTAAATTTCATTTTAGAGGAGGCCAGATCCAACAAGGGTGTGGGCTCCCTCAATAAGATCCATTGGGTACTTCAGTGTCATTTGTGATAACAAATTCATTGAAAGGCATATGTAAAGGCTGCTCATCAGTCTGAACCCAGCACATGTATTAGACACTATACATTTGACAAGTTGAAGCCTACAGGGGCAGCCCTTGGGGATAACTGTGTTGTACGCTGTAGTTAGATAAATGGTGTTTACCTCACCTGGATTGTGATGGATTTCTCCTCATGACACCCCAAAAATAAGACATTGGATTTACCGTGAAAATTAATTTTGGGATGACATGGGGAACAATCCAGACTTACCCTTGGGAAATTACTGAAGATGGAAAAAAACCCAGCAAGTTTTGTAATGTTAATAGAACTTTTATTAAGTTGCATAGTTTGATGAGTTAAAATTAGGGTTGGAGAAGGTAACTAGGCGAGAAGGAGAAAAAAATTGTGATGGAATGTAGACTCCTGCTAGTTAGGTTAGCACTTGGGAAGGAACCCAATTATGGTGAATTGCTCCTCATGCCATCCCAGAATGAATCTTCATGGGAAGTCCATTCTTTCATTCCCATTTCAGATTCATATCTATTGGTCAAGTGGTTTCCTGAATGTTGTGTAACTGACCTTAAGCTTCAGTTGATGAAGTCATTGGGCATTGCTCACTTGAAGTAAAATCTTGTTTTTTAACACTCTTTGCAGACTGGGACTCATTGTTATAACATTTTTACATTGGTGGCATGATATCTCATCCTTTGGCCGTGGTACTGTTTTTACCCACATGCTACAGATGTTACAATAGCAGAAGTTTTGATAGTGGTCACCTCCTTATCTCTATATATCTTGAGGTTGATTGAAGGGAAATAGGGACCTATCTCCTGGGAGAGTTCTTTATATAAGGAACACATAAATGAAAAAGTAGGCTAGGTAGGAAGAACTCTGCCACAAACCTGAGACTACTGAGATGCCTTTGATTTAGGCTCCTTCAGTGTGATGATATCAATTCCACTACCATCATTGAAGTTGAACCCCCACCTTCCCAATTTTGGAACTTGTGATGAGAGAGGAAGCTCCAATTGTATCTCTGCTATTGATTGAAACCGAATCATCTAGACATGACCTTCCATCAGTGGCTCTGCTGTCAGAACCAATTGTTATTTTTCATTACTGATCACCCAAGTCCAATATTCTATAGGGAGCGATCTTATGCTTCATCAAGGTCATGGTACTGAGATCACAGGAATAAGGAGGAGTCTTCTTTTACATTTGCATCATATATGGTGAGATACTGCAATGAACATTTACGGAGAAGGTGCCTTAATTATTACTACTCTTACTCCCCATTCTATAGGGATCATTACAGTTGGTGTGATAATGATGCCGTCTGATTGTGTACTCAGTACAAAAGCAGATTTTAGTCATGTTTTCCATCAAAGCACAGATCTCCATTATGACAAATAGCATCAGTATTGAAGAGAGATGCTACAATTTGAGGCTGCTGGGATTCACCCTCTCCTCCACTGAGAACATTGATCAACTCATTCGCAACTCCATCATTGAAACCATCCATTGCTGTGGCTGTTCCAGCACTCCTGATCATATCATTAGCATATACAATAGTACTATCTGCTGGCTGGACCGCCACAGTCAATTCAAGTCTCAATCTTTGGCATTACTTATACTAAATATAGCTACATCAAATTCATTGGTATCAGATACAGCAGTCTGACACTTCTCTGTCTCCACGTATTCAGTCGGTACCAACTTCAACTATCTTAAACTGTGGTTCCAAAACAAGGAGGCACTTATGGTGTATTTTGGGTTATTCTTTCACAAGTTCTTAGAGAGAGATTGCTACCTTGTTGGGAAAGGATGCTGAAGAGAAGATTCCAGATTAATGCAGGATAAGCTTTCTTCAAGGATCTTCACCAAATGTATGGCTGGGGGTAATAGTATTTTTCCTTAGGATTTGAGAGATTTTTTTCCCATATCAAGATGAGTGGCTGTTGATGGGGTCCTGCAGAAGGAAGCTATTCAGTTAACATTGTCACTCCTATATGACCTGGGCTTCCATATGAATCCCAAAATGTTTATTTTGGCATCTACAAAGATATAAAAACCATGCTAGACTTGACCAAAGGAAGAGTATTCTTACTTTACAATACAGTTCATGCATTGGAAGATGTAGTCCCTTCATTACTATATTATCTCAATTGATCACACAAAATAGTAAGGTCACTAGGTCTGATTGCAGCAATGTCTACACCTTAACTTCCATCCATTATAACATTGGTTCCTGAAGAACTCTGATTCTTTGATGGATCATCAGACAAATTAATGATTCTACCAGATGTGCATCTCTCATTTCTTTGATAGACTATGTTACTGGATGCTGTTTTGTTCCCCAGAACCATCATGTATACTTATCTCCAATGCGTCCTTCACAGTGTGGGGTATATATTTTGCATCCATGAGTGTGCAAAGCCACTGGAATGAAGATGGGTCATGTTTCCACACCAGTGCCCAGGAGTTAATAGCTATAATCAAGGTGTTCGATGCCACTGAATGACATCTTAGATGTGGTTTCTGTTCAGAAGTTTTCCAAATGGGTTGTTGAGACCCTCAGATTTTCCTATAGATAGGTCACACATTCAGTACTGACTGTATGCACATTCACTTATGATAACTTCGTCTACAGCTTTGTTTAGAGGGGAATTATGTAATGCTGTTGTATTGTGGGCAGTTGAATGGATTGCTGTTAGAGAATATGTACGTTATTATATAGTAGTTATTTTATATATATATATATATATATATATATATATATATATATATATATATAGTAGTTATTATATAGTAGTAGTAGCCATGAGTCGCCCTTATGGGCTGAGAATGGTGGTTAATAAGTGCATCAAATAAATAGTAGTTAAGCTATGTTTGTTATACAGTAATGGTGGGAACTGCAGGAGGGGAAAACTCCATTACTTACTACACGTTGGAGTTGTATATATAGTTTCAGTGGCTTATTACAACATGAAAACATCCAAATAATTTCACAAATCTTTCAAGCAAAATGTACATAATGAATTAATTAATTTTGTCATATTTCAACATGTTCATTAGGAAATGATTGCAAAGGCTTCCCAAATTCACCAAGAACGAATAAAAGTAACTAGAACCTTTAAAAGTCTTCATACAGAAATGGAACGCTTACGAGAAACAATACAATCAGAAAGAGAACGTACTGGGGATAAAGAAGAAATCATAAGGTAAATTTTAATGGTGGGGTTAAAAAAAGTAAGAAGATATGTATTCATCCCATTTTTAATTTCTTTTGCATTCATTTGATATGATAGATGTTGATAGTAAAAGCTGGAGGTGGAGTGAGGGAGTGTGATTTTGCTATGACTTCAACTGAAACTGATTGGGGAAATGTATCTTGCAACTGATCATCAGAGTTAGGGTATTCAGTGTTCTGCCTTTCGAGTTGAATTGTGTAGCTAGCAGGAGAATGGCCACCTGTCTTGAATCTTGTATGGAACTCAATCCCTGTGACTCTCTATAATATATTGGATTCTTTGTTTTAATGATTTTATTTTGAAACATGATGCAAATAGGCTTTGTAACAATTGAAGGATGATAGGGAATGCTTTCAGAAAACAATACTTTGTTTTTGCTTGAACATGAAGGTGCAAGTTGGAAGAATCCTTCAGGATTGGATCAAGATTTCATCTTCTACAGGCATAGGCCCAGTATAATCTTGTGTCACTTGACACCCAAGGCTGATTTCACAGTTCCCCAAAATTCTCATGCCCAGTGCTCCCAAAAAGTTCAGTGAAAACAAAACACCAAAAAATGTTCTATATCAATATCCACCTTATAGACTTCCAACTAGGTTGCATTTTTTTTTTTGCCTCTGCTCCCACAGTGGCATATTTTAGGTCTCTGGTGACCCTTCCCTTTAAAAAAAAAGAAAAAAGGAATTGCCCATGAATGCACTAAATTTGTGAAAAATTCCCTCAGGGCTTAGGTAATTGGTCAGCAGCATAACCAGTTGTATCTCCTGGAGACTTAATAATAATAATAATAATAATACTTTTTTTGTACCCTGCTACCATCTCCCCAAGGGACTCAGTGCGGCTTACATGAGGCCAAGCCCACAGCACATCAATAAACAAAGGCAATAACGAATAGTCAATACAAAACAGTTACAATAAAATAAAATAAAAACTCAAAAACAAAAAATACACAATAAGTAATAAACAATATCAATAACAATAACATACAGCATTTAAAAACCAATGGCCGGGCCAAATGTAATAATTAAAATTTAAAATGCTGGGCATGAACAAGGTAAGATAAGCTAGGATAGGGTTTTCAAAGAAAGATGAGGGCGCGCAGACAATCCTAAATCAATATTAAACTGCATTTGAGGACATATTGCTAAGAATTTTCCTATTCTGGGAAGGCACACTGGAACAACCACGTTTTCAGGCTCCTCCTAAAGACTACCAGCGTTGGGGCATGTCTGATGTCCCTAGGGAGTGAATTCCAGAGTCGAGGGGCCACCACCGAGAAGGCCTTCTCCCTCATCCACACCAATCGCGTCTGCAAAGTAAGTGGGAGGGTGAGCAGGGCCTCTCCAGATGATTGAAGAGATCGTGTGGGTTCGTACACAGAAATGCGGTCACACAGGTAGACAGGTCCCAAACCGTTCGGGGCTTTGTAGGTAATAACCTGCACCTTGAATTGGGACCAGAAAATGAACGGCAGCCTGTGGAGCCCCTTAAACAGGAGACTTGGGTGTTATTCGTTTTTAAAAAGGTTTTACCTACTCCCTTCAGAGATGGCCTTCTGTGGTAATGAAGGGCAGAATGTGGCCCCTATTCTATGGAAGTTGTCATCCTCTAATCTACTTAGTCAACATTACTCCTATCCAAGTGTTTTGGGGACTACAGGTAGGTCATGGTCAGTAGTCCTTTCTTATCACTAGAAAGTCAATGAAAAGTATTCAGAGGTAGCAGTTGGAATAGGCAGGGAATTTCCTTTTGAGGACATCTTTGGAGGATCTTATCCAAATTATAATTGAAAGATTAATGCTTTTGATACCTACTGTTACATGCAGGCAATTTCAGGAAGCAAAAGAGAAATATCAAATGACGGAGAATCAAGTCAGAAGTCTGAAGAAATTTATTAAATTACTGGAAAAAATGATGAAACAGAGATTTGATGCTTATACGCTTCTTAGAAGGTCAGTGTTAGCAAATCTGTTTTCTAGAATGGTGGATGGGCATCGTGGGAGTGGGCCCCATTTTAATCCTCATGATTGTCTGCAGTGCTTCATTTCCCTAACATTATTGGCTGAAGATTAACTGAAAATTATAAACCGAAATCACTCTCACTTGTAATATTTCCTCACTTCAGTTTTGAGGGGAATGGAAAAGGTTTTAAAGCACAATCCACTGCTTCTTGAATCAGCAAATGACCACTTTAAGATAAAAGCCAATCAATTAAAATAATTGATTGAGTCCAGGAACTTCGGGGAGAAAATTGAGGAGGCCATAGGACAGTGGTTCTCAAACTGTGGGTCCCCAGGTGTTTTGGCCCACAACTCCCAGAAATCCCAGTCAGTTTACAAGCTGTTAGAATTTCTGGGAGTTGAAAACCAAAACATCTGGGGACCCACAGATTGAGAACCACTGCCATAGGAGGTATATGCAGACCATGAGTGCAATGATTCTTACATTTGATTTTACTAGTTGCATCCTTGTTTAAAAACCAAACATTAACCCATTGATAATAGAGAACTCGGAGCCCCAGGTGACACAGCAGGTTAAACAGCTCAGTTGCTGAACTTACTGACTGAAAGGTTCGTGGTTCAAATCTGGGGAGTGGGGTGAGCTCCTGCTGTTAGCCCCAGCTTCTGCCAACCTAGCAGTTTGAAAACATGCTCATGTGAGTAGATCAAAAAGTACTGCTTCAGCGGGAAAGTAACGGTGCTCTATGCAGTTATGCTGGCCACATGACCTTTGGGGTATCTACGGACAATGCTGGCTCTTCAACTTAGAAATGGAGATGAGCACCACCACCCCCCCCCCCCCCCAGAGTCGGACATGACTAGACTTAATCTCAAGAGGAAAACTTTACCTGATAGAGAACTATTGTTCCTAGCTTTCACATTTAAAACTTTTCTGTCATATATTATAAAAAGCTAGCTTAATAAATAAATAAATTGAAAAGTACTTTTATACCTTTGGTTGCAGGGTATCATTTAATGTTCAAAACATCACTTAACAAACTTTGCAAAAGTTTCAGCTCAATAGTTTGAAATGCTACATAAAAATTGTTAAGACACTGTATGTAACTGCTGAAAAACACATAACAGACAACCCATGCATTCTGAAAATGCATGGGTTGTCTGTTATATGTTTGCTAGGAACATTTCTCAGCCCAGAACCAAAAGTGAGAAATGCAGATAAAAAGTTTGAATGTCTCATACAACTGTATGAAGCAGCTACAAGCAGCTACAATTCTCTATGTATTTATGGAGGCTCTGGCCTCATCAACACTGGCATATTATGTAGTCTTGTAATGCATTATATGGCAATGTAGACACAAATGATGCAGTTCAATGCAGTTGAACTGCATTATAAAACTGCATTACATGGTAGTGTAGGTGGGGCCTTAATAAACTGCTTTACATTGTTGTTGCTTTTAAATATATCACCACTGACCTTTAGCTTTTCAGATAATATGTTTATGTATATATATGTAACTGTAATGTTTTCATTGTGAAGGTACCTTGCAATACGATGTAAAATGTACTTTAACTCGCTGCTAAATCACAGACAATTTTCTGGGAAAATGGAGTTTGACCACAAGAATGGAAAGCTTTCAATTACTGTAAGTAATTTTCCAATTACTTTGTTAATTGGTTTGTACTATTTGAATCTATTTTTTTTTTCAGTTCCCTGTTGTGGTCAACTGTGAATTGCACATATGGTAATTCCTGCACCTGCTCAGAACAGCTTTCGGAATCTTCTAGAAATTCTATTAAACATTTCAGGCTGTAGGCCCCGCCGACTCTCCCCTCTGATCATAAGTAGCCAGTGAGAGGGGCTACGGCCTCCAGTTCTCTTCATCCGCCGCCAGTTATTACCAGTAAAGCAGAACAAAAGCCAGAAGGAACTAGAACGATGCAGGGAATGTGTATTATATAAAAACGAGAGACAGAGGCTTGGGATATGGAAAAGAAGTTTGTCAGAAGTAGTTTGGAAAACCCTTTTAAAAATCCTCGTAAAGGGACCATTTTGAGAAATAAAATCTTCTTTTACACATCCTAAGATTTTTCTCTCTCATTTTCATATCATTTTCCCAAGCAACTGCGTGTGTGTATTAAACTAGGGTTGGCACTGAAACAATATAGAGGTGATAAAGGAGAGCTATATTTGCGCACCTGAATATTTATTGTTTTAAGTTACTTGTTTAATGCAAAGAGCATATAAGAAGCAAGAGGCATCTAGCAGAAAAGTGTCGGCTTGATATTTATGTATTATTAGCTTCATATATATCCTGTGTTTTTCCCCAATAAGGAGCCCATGGTTGTTGCTCCATCTAGCTGTTGGAGCTTCACCTGCACATTAAAACTCCATTGTCTTAAAAATAGTGCCAAAAACTGGAAAGTGAAATAAACTGCTCCAGGAGGAATACCATAGACCAGTGGTTCCCAGCCTTCAGGCCCGTAGCCAGGATTTTGTTTCGGGGTGGGGGTGCTGAGTTTGGTCCGGGGGGGGGGGGGGGGCTGAGTCTGAGTGAAAGAGGGTCTACCCTAGCAAACCTTTTGTATCGTTACCCCAATACCCTCATGCATATGGGATATATTGAACATGGTGATCAGATCATGATATGAATAAACATAACAGTTTAAATAATGTACCAGTAAGGCCTTCTTGCAGACCACCATGAGAATTTCGGGGGGGGGGCTGAAGCCCCCCCAAGCCCCCCCCCCCGGCCCGGCTACATGCCTGCCAGCCTTTTTTTGACCAAGGACCACTTGACCAGGGACCACTCTCCAAAATTAGTACCAAAAGGGTTACGAATCAGTTTTTGGTCAACTTGAGGTTGGGTTTGGTTATTTGGAGTGCTGATTCAGAAAATTGCATTAGGTAGAGCACATCAGCTCTAGTTTCTGATACAGAACATATGCCATCCAGTAACTGCCATCTGCATACCCACAGAAAGCCATATTTAATTTAGAGCTGATGTGGTAGTAGTAATCATAGAATCATAGAATCAAAGAGTTGGAAGAGACCTCATGGGCCATCCAGTCCAACCCCCTGCCAAGAAGCAGGAAAATCACATTCAAAGCACCCCTGACAGATGGCCATCCAGCCTCTGTTTAAAAGCTTCCAAAGAAGGAGCCTCCACCACACTCCGGGGCAGAGAGTTCCACTGCTGAACGGCTCTCACTGTCAGGAAGTTCTTCCTCATGTTCAGATGGAATCTCCTTTCTTGTAGTTTGAAGCCATTGTTCCCCGTCCCAGTCTCCAGGGAAGCAGAAAACAAGCTTGCTCCTTCCTCCCTGTGGCTTCTTCTCACATATTTATACAGTCTTTTGTAGGTAGTCACCCTCTCCCCTCCTGACATCTCTGTTGCCTCAACACTATAAGAGGGTTTCGTGAGACCAGTCACTCTCGTTGCCGGCATAGTTTCGAGGCAACAGTGTAGTAATGGTAAGACCGCGGACCGTATTATTGTCCTTGTGGACCACTGGTGGTTCATGGATCACAGGCTGGGAAGCACTGCCATAGACCATCAGCAAATTACTGTAGAAGCCTGAGATCCAGAAATAGTTGGAAATCAATTGCAGCTTATTTTCCACACAGAGAGCTTCTTCACAGTAAAAAAATGATGCTTCTTTCTTTGTATCCAAAAGTGTTCTCTTGTGTTAGGGAAATCTTCCTCTTTTAGGTATGTGTATTTTTAATAGTTATTTTGTTATTCCAGTTTCATTTTTCTCTCTTTTTAAACAACTTAAGGTCCAGCCTGGAGACACAAACAAGGCTATTCTAGATGACATGAAATCTTTATCTGGAGGTGAACGTTCCTTCTCCACCGTTTGCTTCATCCTTTCTATATGGTCCATTACAGATTCTCCTTTCAGATGCCTGGATGAATTTGACGTCTTTATGGTATAATTTCTTGAACATGTTTGTTGTTGATACTCTCAGCCCAATCTTACCAATTTTCATTAGAAACATGACAGGAAAGGTAATGGTTTTCAGGGAAGTGTATTGCTCCCTTAATAGTTCCGTAACTACATTATTCCTTTTGCTGAAAAAAAGAAGCATTCCACAAAACTAGTTTTACCAAAGTATCAAAATAAACAGAACAATAAAAAGTGGTAACATAATGTGCATAAGCCTTTACATTCCCTTTCAGAAGAAAAGCTAGCAATTGAAGTAAATAATGTCAGAATTAGCAGTAATTGTTACAAAGTACAAAACTTAGCAGTTGCTGAAAGAACTGAAAAGCAATTTTGTTGGAATCAGCTGTAGCATTTTCATACTCAGGAGCCATGGTTAAGCCCATGGGTTAAGCCCTTGTGCTGGTTATTGGTTTGAATCTGTGAGAAAGGTCAGCTCCATCTGTCAGCTCCAGCTTCCCATGCGGAGACTTGGGAGAAGCCTCCCACATAATGGTAAAACATCTGGGCGTTCCCTGGGCAACGTCCATGCAGACAGCCAATTCTCTCACCAGAAGCAACTTGCAATTTTTCAAGTCGCTTCTGACACGATAAAAATAATTTCATTCTCAACACTAACCTAAGGGATAGGATTGTATTATTATTAAATCTGAATGAAGTATACTTGTAAAAATGCACAGGCATATTTTGATGTCTTTTAGGATATGGTGAACAGGAGAATTTCAATGGACATGATGCTTCGTATGGCAGAATCTCAGTGTTATCGACAGTTCATTTTGATTACGCCGCAGAATATGAGGTAATAGGTTCCTAACGTTGGAGCTTGTAAAATGCAGAGGAAATAAAGATTAGACAGATCTTTTGTGCTTGAAGTATATAGGACTTCAGATGTTTTATATAGGTTGTCAGTGGATATTAATACAGGTGTTTCCCCTTCCTTTTGCACCCTTCTTATCTGCAAGGAAGAATGGCCTATTTGTTTATAATTTTAAGCAAGAGTCTCAAAAGCTTGTTGGAGGACTGTGATATCAGAAAGGAACATTAAAGCTGACAAGGAAAAATAGAGAAACTAAATTAAAGTTTTAATAAATGTTTCTCCTGGAAATATCATTTTCTTCTACATGGTCCCTATGAAATGCAGATATTCATATGTGCGGATTTCACAGGTGACCACTCAAAGAAAAATGGTTACTGGTAAACAACCCATTCTTCTATGTGGTCTCTGAGAAATGCGTACATATGGATGCGCGGATTTCACAGGTGACCACTCGCAGAAACATGGTTACAGGTAAGCAACCCATTCTTTCCCTAAAAGGGAAGTCAGAAGTCAGAATTGTGATGCAAACTCCATACTTCCAGTTAAAGTTATAAATGTATGCTTGTACCTGGTGCCTTATAGCTGGGCTCCACCTCTGTGGTCCTCAACCTTCCTAGTGCTGCGACCCCTTAATATAGCTCCTCATGTTGTGGTGACTCCCAACAGTAAAATTGTTTTCATTGCTACTTCATAACTGTAATTTTGTTACTGTTATGAATTGTAATGTAAATATCTGCCGTGCAGGATGTATTTTCATTCACTGGACCAAATTTGGCACAAATACCCAATATCTCCAAATTTGAATACTGGTGGAGTTGGAGGGGATTGATTTTGTCATTTGTAGTTGCTGATATTTATAGTTCACCTAAAATCAGAGAGCATTCTGAAGTCAACCATTGATGGAATTGAACCAAACTTGGCACACACAACTCCCATGACCAACAGAAAATAGTGGAAGGATTTGATGGTCATTGACCTTGAGTTTTGGAGTTGTAGTTCACCTACATCCAGAGAACACTGTGGACTGAAACAATGATACATCTGGACCAAACCGATGGGAAGGACAGGCCTTCTCTGCCAAAGGGGTTCCTAAGACCATCAGAAATAGGTTTTCTAATGAATGGTCTTTGGCAACCCCTCTGAAACCCCCTCACGACCCCCTCTCCAAGGGTCCCGACCCCCAGCTGCTCAAACTGAAAAATTGGCCTGATCTAAGTGTAAAAGTATTCCATGGAGAAGCCATTAGTTAATTTGCCATATTTTGTTGTATCTAGCTCATTGCCATCCAGCAGGCTTGTTCGAATCCTCCGAATGTCAGATCCAGAGAGGGGGCAGACCACACTGAATTTCCATCGCAGAGGTGAAGATGAAGATGAAGATGAAGAATGAGTGCCTTAGCAATGCATACCACCTGATCAGCTTGTTCCTATTATATATCATGTCCCGTTGCAATTTTTAAAAAAATGTAAGGCTTTGTAACTCCCTCCATTAACTTGTGCCTTTTTCCATATTGCAGTTCCTAAGATTTAAACATAAAATTCACTTTATTTTTAGAAGTAATATTTTGGTGGTTAAATTGTAGCAGCAAAGATGCTGTCTTGCACTAGTGACTGCAGCTTTTGTTTTGCTCTTGCAAAGAGTGGAATAGTCACACACATATATATATTGGAGATGGATTCAAATGTTTCCTATTTTTGTATTCCACAAGTATGACAAAGTGGGACAAAAGAAATCTTTGATCATATTTTGGAACATGTTTTTACAATAAAACTGTTGCAGTAAAAACAGAATTCTTGTCCATAATATTTCCAGTATCTTTTTGTTGTAGTTATTGCACCCATTGGTGATAGCATCTTTTATAGGTATTTCTGGGTTCTCGTCTGATGGCTTTGCCTGGCTGTTTCCTCCTTGTTCAAGAAACTCTGCAGCCATATTGTTTAGCACACACTAACTTTGCAGGTTGCATCGCTCAAGTCAACTTCCCCAGCTATGCTTTTTAGTAGAGCTGAAGCAATGGATATAGTGCTAGCAGGAATACTCCCAACTAGAAAATGATTTTGCCTGGGTTTTTTTCTTCTTACTGAAACAGTTCATTGGAATCAATTATGCAATTGGTATTCACTTTAGCAATGTATAGGGATAGATGCTGCCTTTAAGAGCAGTGTTTCTCCATCTGTGGATCCCCAGGTGTTTTGGCCTACAACTCCCAGAAATCCCATCCAGTTTACCAGTTGTTAGGATTTCTGGGAATTGAAGGTCAAAACATCTGGGGATCCACAGGTTGAGAACCACTGCTTTAGAGCCCAGAATAGGTTGTTGGACCTCACAATGTTGCTCATCCCTGCAGTCTAGAATTTTATTTCACCAGCACCCCTTGTTTCTAAATTGCACCAATAAATAACACCAGTAGATGGGCCATGTGTGTACAGTGTAGTATCGAGATGCATATTCTTCTTATGATGAAAAGTGTGGTTGATAATGAAGAACACATAAGCTTAAGTGAATTATTATTATTATTATTATTATTATTATTATTATTATTTTGCAATTAGCAAGGTAAATTGCTCATAGCTTGCTTTTCTCCCTTTCTCGGGATTAACTGCTGTAGCAGTTTATTTGTCGTGTCAGGGCAACCAGTCCATTATATTACATTTCTAGCAGAACAAAGCAAACAAACAGACAAAATACAAAATTTGTGAGTTTGGTAGTTGATTAGATGTTCTTTGACCAGTATCTGGCCACCTTGGAGTGCTTCTGGTGTTGCTGCAAGAAGGTCCTCCATTGTGCATGTGGCAGGACTCAGGCTGTAGCAGTGAAGCATAGACCGATGCGTGATGTCTCTTTTTCTTAAACCGTTTGATGTTTTGGGGATTCACCTTTTTGGGGAATAACACCTTTAGTTCATGTTAATGAACTATGTAATCGAACTCTTGCCTGCTCCATGCTTGCCTTTAAATATTTCTGAAAACTTCTGTTAATTTCCTAAATAAAGCTGCAAGGTTTACCTCTCCTGCTGATGGCAGAACATCCCATATGGTTGTAACCTATAGAGCCCTTCCCTTTTATAATATCCTGTTGGATCTTGAGTTAAATTAGGAAGGCATCCTATTTCCTATGTTTGTATGCCACACAAAATGTATATCAAATAGGTAAAGGTTTTTCCCTGACATTAAGTCTAGTCCGACTCTGAGGCGTGGTGTTCATCTCCATTTCTAAGCCAAAGAGCTGGTGTTGTCTGTAGACGCCTCCAAGGTCATGTGGCCAGCATGACTGCATTGAATGCCGTTACCTTCCTGCAGAAGCAGTACCTATTAATCTACTCACATTTGCATATTTTCGAACTGCTAGGTTGGCAGAAACTGGGACTAACAGCAGGAGTTCACCCGCTGCCAGCCTTTCAGTCAGAAAGTTCAGCAGCTCAGTGGTTTAACCCCCTGCACCACCAGGGGGCCAAATAGTAGAGTATAAATTGATATAGAAAAAAAAATCTGTAATGCACCTGAAACTCAGCTCTGTGGTTCATTTTCCAGTCATGAAGTAAGAGCATCTTTATTAAGGTGATTCAAAGCATATGCAATCTACCTGCAAGGAAAAGAAACAGGCACAAACACAATAGCTCACCTGCTCTATCCTTATTTTTGTTTCTTTGATTGTGGAAGGTAACTATACTAAGTCTTTGGATATTCATAGCTCTTAATTCTAAATTGTGGAGAGCCTCTGTATATAACAAGAGACTCTCCCACTCACTGACCGTCTTCTATAATGGAGACCTAATGGTACTGCTGACGGATTGAAGAAGGTAAATTCAATCCCTCTCTAAAACACCTGAAAAATATTAAAAGAAATTCTGACCGGATATTACAGAATTTTGGGACTGATAAGACTGGACCAAAAAAAAGCTTGGCCAAATAAGAAAACAGTCTTGGCCTTTTTGAGGAAACTAGTTCATTGAATTTTAGATATAGTGGAATTTAGGTATATAGTTGGGAAGAATTCCTCAGTCCAGAACTGCAACTGGATGGCTAGGTGATAACTATGATTTTTGATTTTTAATATGCAGTCATTTATATCTTTCCAGATTCAATTATCATAATACCTTTGAAGACTGTTGGGTTCAGCTAGTTTTGAGTCTGGTTGTGAGGAATTTCTAGACTGCTAGTTTCTGAAAGCCTTCTTTCCCATAACAACAACAACAGCAACAACTTTATTTATATTCCGCTCTATCTCCCTGAAGGGACTCAGGATTCCCATCTTTGCTTGGAGATGCCAGGGATGGAAACCAGGAACTTTTTCATGCACACTGTACAATTTCAAAATTGCAGCCTTTTTCGAAAAGGAGGTCCTCATCTATTGGCCTTGATCGATCACGTTGGGATTAATAAACAGGAATACATACCATGATCTCAATGTCTGGGCATACTTCAGTGTCCTTATCTCTATCTGAAATTTAGGATAACAATGTCTTGATTTGTTTACACATTATTGAAATAAAATAAAATAGTTACATTTTCCAATTTTGGAACTCTTGGTGTACAGAAGGGGCTCCCTTAAGTTAGTGGTTCTCAACCTGTAGGTCCCCAGATGTTTTGGCGTTCAATCTGCCACTACATGGAATGTATGTAAATGGATCCAAGTCTCTAACAACCCTCTCTCTGTCAGAGCTGTCATGTTGAATATGATATTGAATAATAAGTTATTCATTGGGGTAGCTTTGTATTCTTTACCAATAATCTCTCAACCTTGCTCCCAGAACTTGGAGACTAACCAAATAATTTTAGACATAATCTTGTCTATTATACAGCACATTCTTTGGAGGGAAAAACTTCTTAATAATAACCACTGTTAGAATAATCCTAATCCATTTACATTGATATACTTACAGGTTGAGAACCCCTAATCCAGTATTCTGAAATTTGACATATGCCCAAATCAGAAATGGACCACGTCTGGGCTGAGATAGTGGCACCTTTGCTTTCTGATGGTTTGATGTACACAGACTTTGTTTCATGCCCAAAAGTATTAAACATATTGCATAAAATTTCTTTCAGGCTCTGTGTATAAGGTTTAAAAGAAACATAAATTAATTTTGTGTTCAGATTTGTGTCTCACCTTCAAGATATCTCTAAGTAGGGCCGGGCTTTAGCACAGTTGGTTAATGACCAGAAGCAATAGCTCATTATCAGCTGGAAAGTTGGTAGTTCAAAGCCTGAGTCAGAGTGAGGACCTGACCGCCAGCTCATTTCACTGTCCACCTAAGCAGTAAAAAAAACAGCTGAGATGTGAGCCGAGAAATTAGGCACCGCTTAAGTGGGGAGGTATTTTACAGCACCATAAAATGCCAACGATGAAAGAACAAGGAAGAAGTCTGCAATCAAAGAGCTCATCATAGCAGATGGAGTAACAGCACCCCCCTGTGGCCGGAATTGAGCATAACTTCCAAGCACAGAAGCTGGAAAATGTTGATACAGTGTTCCCTCACTTATCGTGGAGGTTCCGTTCCAGGACCACCTGCGATAAGTGAAAATCCACGAAGTAGGGATTTTATTTTCTAACCTGCACTTCCTTATCCAACTCCTGGCCCATCCTAAGGTCACCTGCCTACCTCCCTGGCCTCCGCTGAGCCTGCAGAGGCATGCAGGCAGCAGGCCAGGAGGGCAGGCCTTCCCCGCTGTGCCTCAAGCCATAGCACTTCTGGGGTCCCTGGCCTCCCTTGGACATAAATATTTAGTATTTTTAATTAATATTTTCACAAACACGCGAAAACAGTGAGTCCGCTAAAAGCGAACCGCAAAGTAGTGAGGGAACACTGTATACCTCTGTCTGTCTGTCCTGTATGTGCAAAATGGCATTGAATGTTTGCCATGTATGTGTGTGTTCTGGTCCGCCCTGAGTCCCCTTCGGGGTGAGAAGAGTGGAATATAAATGCTGTAAATAATAATAAATAATTAAGCATGTGCATGTAAAATACAGTTATTTTGAACTCCCAACTCCTCAAATCCAAAACGCGCATTTCGGAGAAGGGATGCTCAACTGTATGATAAGATTTGATAGATTTTTTATGAGCTCTTGAGTAGTTAAATAAAAAGTCATCACCACCATCATCATCACCCAAAAGATCCAGGTGGCTTGCTTGTGGAGCACACTATATCTCTGCTTGTGGGAAATCTAGTTCCCAGTGGCCGCCACATGTAAAACTGAGAAAAACTAGACTGCCTCTGGAATCTCTGAGATTGGCGAATCTTTTGTGGGAAGGGAAAGAGTGGAAAAAAATAGGGATATCTGTGTTAAAAGTTTTCAGCAAACAAGCAGAAGTTCTATCACAATTCTTTTGATATTTCAGTTCCAGCCATTTTTGATCCCAAGACTAACAAGCTACTCATGTGAAATAATATCACAAGTAAGAAGTCAAATGTTATAAATTTATTTGGGGACATTGATCGCAACCTCTTTGGAAGCTTATGAAAATTTCAAGCAGAAAGTAATACACTCTCAACAAAACATTTCAAACTTCCGATAAAACATTATTTTAAATGTGTTTTGTATATATATTTATATTATATATATTTGTATGTTAGCTTTCACTGAGGGAACACTTTAGCAGGGTTAGATTTTTTTTTCTCCCGAATTTTGTCTTATACTTCATTCCTCTGACATAGCGCTGCTGCTTCTTTCTTTCTGACAGAAAGGATGCAATGAGGTAAGAATTAAGGCAAACCTAAAAGTCATGCAAATGAAGTACATTTATATTCACCGACAGTACAAGCACATGTCTGGATCAGACGCTAAATGAAGGGAGGGAGGTGCTTCCCTCGGTCTGTCCACTATTAATATACAGCGGGATGGTGACAGATTTGCTAATGAACTGATTTGTACACTACCATGGGGGTTTTTTCGGTTGTCACTAACATTACCCAGTTTAAGAGACATATAGCTAGCATCAGTAAAACATGAACAATAAATAGTATAATTCACTGCAGCACGGCAATGCTGCACAGGCATCGGAGGAATAGGACTTATGAAATGACATTGCAAACATCACATCGTGGTATAATTATTATTTTTTCTTATAATATATACTTTTAAAATTCTGTAGCAATTGACATTCTCATGCACACAAGTGTTTCAAACACAAGAAGCAAGTCCATTGATAGGTAGTCCAAGCAAGTTTTGTTTGTTTGTTTTGTGTGTGTATGTGTGTGTTGTATGTGTGGAAGTAGCTGCAAACCGAATGGAACATTTAAACTTTTTTGTGCAGTCCATGAAAGCGTTTTGACACGGGACTCCTCATTTCTGAATGTCACACTGCAGGAGTAATACGATGGAAGGGTCGCTCTTTGCAGCTTCTTTGAATTCATCCAGTGTGATCTGGTCATCTTTGTTCTTATCCATTTTGCTGAAAATCTTGTCTACCCGTTGCTCCGGTGTGAGGCCGTCTTCGTTCATTTTCATCATGATCACAGTGCCAACCATTTTATAAATGGCCTGGAAAGAGAGAAAGGCCAAAACCGGTAGAATGAGTCAATATGTTGAAATACGTATGTCCATCTCCCTGTTAATGCAGCCTGTCTTACTCCCAGTGAAATGGGTCTAGGACAGTGGTTCTCAACCTGTGGGTCCCCAGGTGTTTTGGCCTACAACTCCCAGAAATCCCAACCAGTTTACCAGCTGTTTGGATTTCTGGGAGTTGAAGGCCAAAACTCCTGGGGATCCACAGGTTGAGAACTACCAGTCTAGGACTTCATAATTAATCTCAGATAATCTAGATTTTATATGGCAAAATAGATTGGGCCTTACTGCACAATCCAGACAAGGTTAAGTACTTTTGATTTCTCTAAACTCTAAAATTGCAACAGCACAACAACAGAGAGGAAGCAGGCAGGGACATCTAATTACCTCTCAACAAAAGTTTGCTCCAGGCAGTCAGGCCATTGTATGCTAATCAAGGTGATCAGTTGAAACATTCACACCTAGCTCCAGTAGACAAGAGTCCTTTGTCTCACCCTGGTCATTCCACAGATAAACCTTTTTTCCTAGTTCCAACAGACCTCACTACATCTGAGGATGCTTGCCATAGATGCAGGCGAAACGTCAGGAGAGAATGCCTCTAGACCATGGCCATACAGCCCGAAAAAACCTACAACAACCCACTTTTGAATTCAATCCATTCCAACTGGGGAGTTAAGCGTTTCAAAAAAGGGAGCTGCTATACCCTCTCATTATAATTCCATATGGATCACATAAATTTGCTATGCAAATTCCATAAACTAGTGACAGTCTCTTATGAGTTTTACCCCCTCTTCTCCAATGTAACTTGCATGGTTTTGAGCAAATGGCGATGTTTGTGATAACCATGAGACATGGATATTATAGGGACTACTGGGTAAGGCCAAGTCAACCAGACAAAGGAATTTTGCTATTGCTCCAAAAGAGTTCAAAATTTCAGAAGTACACTCTTTCCAGGTGAAATGTGGACTGAAATACCCATCAGTGTTGTACAATCAGGTCTTGGACACGAATCACAGTCGAGACTATGATACAAGCTACACTGGAGAACAGGAGGTAATACTCGCAAGAGACTGTCACTAGCTTATGCATAGCAAATCGCATAGCAAATTTATGTAATCCATAATGTGTGAAAAAGATTTTGGAGTCCTCATGGGCAACAAGTTAAAACCTGAGCTAACAATGTCATGTGGCAGCTAAAAAATCCAATGGGATTTTGGGCTGCATAAATAGGAGTATAGTGTCTAAATTCAGGGAAGTCACACTACCCCTCTATTCTGCCTTGCTCAGACCACACTGTCAAATTCTGGGAACCACAGTTTAAGGGAGATGTTGACAAGCTGGAATGTGTCCAGAGGAGGGCGACTAAAATGATCAAGGGTCTAGAGAACAAGCCCTATGAGGAGTGGCTTAAAGAGCTGGGCATGTTTAGCCTGAAGAAGAGAAGGTTGAAAGGAGACATGATAGCCATGTATAAACATGTGAAGGGAAGTCATAAGGAGGAGGGAGGAGGTTTATTTTCTGCCGCCCTGGAGACTAGGACACGGAACAATGGCTTCAAACTACATGAAAGTAGATTCCCACTTGAACATTAGGAAGAACTGCCTAACAGTGAGAACTGTTTGGCAGTGGAACTCTCTGCCCCAGAGTGTAATGGAAGCTCCTTCTTTGCAGGATTTTAAACAGATGGTGGATGGCCATCTGTTGGGGGTGCTTTGTGATTTTCCTGCTTCTTGGCAGGGGGTTGGACTGGATGGCCCAACTCTAGGACTCTGTGATTCTAAGGCTGTCAACACTCTCTCAGACTCAGACATTTCTGGGTCAAAACTTGAGAGATAGTGATAACTTCTTACAATGTCATGAAGCAGGGGAGGCAGGCCATGGAGATATTATAAGGCACAATTCCTAATGATTCATTTATGTACCATATTTGTATCCTGCCTTTCTCACCTTGGAGGGGACTCAAGGCGGCCTTACAACAGGCAGCAATTTGATGCTATACATACACATATCAAATAACAATTACATTTAAAACCAAACAAATAAAACATCAATTAAAATCACGCCATAATGATGGCACTGGATGTGATACCTTAAGCATCAAACCATGGCTGCAGAGGATAAACTAATAACTATAACAACTAATAAACAGAGTGCATACACACACTTTTCAAGATATTACTCTTGGCCTGAGATCCCTTACTTTCCCCAGAGAAGAGGGTCCAGTCCTGAGAGCTGGGTATCTATGTATTGTTGAAGGCTTTCATGACTGGGATCACTGGGGTGTTGTATGTTTTTCGGGTTATATGGCCATGTTCTAGAAGCATTCTCTCCTGAGGTTTCGCCTGCATCTATGGCAAGCATCCTCAGAAGTTGTGACCTAACCTACAACAACCCAGCTGGGCATCTACTCACAGAACATCAGGTCTGCTTTTCATCTGCAGAGCCCAAACATTGACAGCAGGGGTAGCTATAGGGCTAAGCTATTTTTACTGGCCAAAAGTTGGACAATAGCAAGATTTCTGGATAGCTCCAGAAACAGGAACTTTTCTTTTAAGAAAGAAGTACCGTTCCTTCCTCAACAGACCTGGATCCATTGCTGTAGCTGCTGCATAGTACGTAGGAATCAGGAGACTTTCAGGTTCTCGTGCAGTCCCCAAGCATAACAATCATGAGAGCGTAACTCTTATTATTGTTATATTTAGGGCCTCCATAGGAAGGTTATGCATTTTTAACTCACCCACAGGATTCCAGCCATAACAAAGAAAATCATATAATAAAACTGGAAATATAGAACCCCTCCTTTTATAACATATTCTTGCTTCATGTGTTTTTCTTCCTAAATTACACAGTTATAGTGCTATCATTCAATTTTAACTTCCACAGCTGCATCTTATGGAATCCTGGGATTTGCAGTTTTAGAGCCGCTGCAAACTAGCCCCCTGCGGGAGCAAACTGTGCCAGCACGTCCATGACGTCATGAGACTCCGCCTCTCTCTCCGCCCCTTTCTCCGCCCCTTTCTCCGTGCCAGAGTGGTTTTCCCTTTGCTAGGGCAGCATTGCCAGCGTACTCTCGTTGTTGGCAGAATTCAACAACGAGGGTACGCTGGCAATGCTGCCCTAGCAAAGGAAAAACCACTCTGGCACGGAGAAAGAGCCGGAGAAAGGGGCGGAGAGAGAGGTGGAGTCTCATGACGTCATGGACGTGCTGGCACAGTTTGCTCCCACAGGGGGCTAGTTTGCGGCGGCTCTAAGGAAGGACATCTAGAATTAACAGCCAAAGAATTCTAAGTGCATAGTTGAAAGCTTTCATGGCCGGAATTGCTGGGTTGTTGTAGGTTTTTTGGGCTGTATGGCCATATTTTATTTTTTTTTTTTATAAATTTTATTGAATTTTATAAATTAACAGCGAAAGTGGGGGAATAATGTGAGGAGATAGAAAAGTAGGAAAGTTGCAAAAATCCCACACGCATAAAAGATAAAAAAGAAAAAAGAGGAAAAACACACACACACCCGCAAAAAGAGAGAAAAAAAAAGAAAAAAAAAAAAGAAAAAAACAACACCCCAAATGTCCAAAAACACAAGAGAGGGGTAAAAAAAAAAAAAAACCAAAAAGGACTTCCTTCTGAATCCGGTTGTATCACAAACTTTCTTTCATTCTATCTATTATGAAAAAATAAGAGAAAAAAAAAAGATATAAAAAACACTATTTTATATCCTTCTAGTAACTTCGGTCTCCAGTTATAGATCTTTATATCTTGTGTCCATGTAATCATCAATTATTGACCAATTTGTCTCTTTAATCATATTACCTGTGTTCTTTTTTAATAGAAACGTTAACTTGTCCATATCCTTGATTTCATTTATTTTATTTGCCCAGTGAATCTTTTCCGGTATTTCTTTCTGTTTCCACGTTTTGGCAAAGACGATTCTAGCGGCTGTCGTCAGATATGTAAACAAAATATCTTCATTCGCGTCTAATTTTATATCATTATCCACAATACCCAATAAATAATATTCGGGTTTTCTTGGAAATTTCTTGTTAAAAATACGTTGCATTTCTTCATGTATGTTTTTCCAATATTTCTGTGATTCTAAACAACTCCACCATAAGTGAAAAAAGGTCCCGTCATGTTCGTCACATTTCCAACAAGCTTTGGATACATTCTTATACATGCAGTTTAACTTTACTGGAGTCATGTACCACCTATGAAACATTTTCAACCAATTTTCCTTTAAATCCATTGCATAGGTGTATTTAAGTTTTTTCTTCCACATTAATTCCCAGTCACACAAGGCTACTGGTCTTTTAAAGTTTTCTGCCCATTTTATCATACAACTTTTTATAGTTTCGGTCTCCGTAGACCATTCTAATAATTTGTCATATAACTTTGTTATACTTTTCGTTTCTGTTTTCAAAAAATTATCCCAGAAGACTTCTTTTATTTGAAAGCCCTGTTTTATATCCTGGTTATATTGTTCCTTTATTTGTAAGTAATGTAACCATGTTATTTTTGGGAAACTCTGGCTTACTTCTACTTGTGATTTTAATTCCATTGAGCCATTTTTTAAGAGTTCTTTATAAGTAGGCCAGGTTGTCCAACCCAGCAATCTTCTCTGTTTGGCTTCCATTGGGGAAATCCAAAGAGGGGTTTTAGAATAAAAATGCTTTTTGTATCTGTCCCAAATTCTGATTAATGATGACCGAATGAAATGGTTCCCAAAATTTCTTTCCTTCTGTTCTCTCCCATACCAAATGTAAGCATGCCATCCTACACGTAGGTCATGGCCTTCTAAGGTAAGGAGGTTCTCTCTTTTCAGTGCCACCCAGTCCTTTAACCAGATTAAGGCGCATGCTTCATGGTAAAGTTTAAAGTTAGGAAAACCAAACCCTCCTTGTATGGCCATATTTTAGAAGCATTCTCTCCTGATCACCTCTGAGGATGGTTGCCATAGATGCAGGCAAAACGTCAGGAGAGAATGCTTCTAGAACGTGGCCATGCAGCCAAAAAACCTACAACAACCCAAATCTAAGTGCCTCACCAAACTACAACCTCCAAGATCCCACAGGATGGAGCCATGGCAGTGAAAGAGCCATCAGTTTCTCTAACTTCACGCTGTGCAGCATGAACGAGTCGCATAAGGCTCACCTCTATAATTTCCAGCATCTCTACCCGTGTGATTTTTCCATCTCCATCCAAGTCGTACATGTTGAAGGCCCAGTTTAGTTTCTGTTCAAAACTGCCTCTGGAAGTGATGGAGAGCGCGCAAATGAACTCTCTGAAGTCGATGGTTCCATCGCCGTTTTTATCAAAGGTTCTGAATGCATGCTGGGCGAACTTCGAAGCGTCTCCATATGGGAAAAACTGCAAAATTGAAGATAAATACAAGTATTATTTTAAGTCAATACAGTTCTTCCACATGACCATTTTATATCCATATCTAAAAAAGCAACCTAAACCTGAAGTACAAGAGTTTTATGACTTGACAGCCCCTCTTTCATTTTAATGCTGTATTTCACTATCCATTTGGCGCCCTTGTAGCTTGAGTATCTTCGATGTTTTGTGTGTTAGGAGCTACTTGAGAAACTGCAAGTCGCTTCTGGTGTGAGAGAATTAGCCGTCTGCAAGGATGTTGCCCAGGGGACGCCCAGATTTTTTGATGTTTTACCATCCTTGTGGGAGGCTTCTCTCATGTCCCTGCATGGGGAGCTGGAGCTGACAGAGGGAGCTCATCTGCACTCTCCCCGGATTCAAACCTGCTACCTGTCGGTCTTCAGTCCTGCTGGCACAAGGATTTAACCCACTGCACCACTGGGGGCTCTAGTATCTTCAATGTCACAATTTCTAAGTCCAAAGCCTCTTTGAAGATGACATCTTGGCTCGAATTCTATGAAGTGCCCACATAATTTATAATATTCTAAATCAAACTGAATCGGCTATTTCGAGCAGCTGTCAGCTTATTTTAGGAAACCTGAGACTTACTGGCCTTCATTTTATTTTTGTTCCTTGCTTTAGCAGTGAATTTCAACAACTGTGAAATAGTCCATTCATGAAATGAAGACTAAGTGTGTCTTTACGACCTTGTGTAGTATTGGATTTCATGGCTGCCTACACACCTGCAAACCAAGGTGTGGAAGGGAACAGAGACATTTGTGTTTATTATTTCTTCTCATTTTCTCCTTGTCTAGTCTCATTCTATCCACGCGCCGGCCTTTTTATTATTTGGGACAGGCACACGATTTAATATGGATGTAAATGCTCAAAACTTAAATAGTTTGTGCTGAAGGCATGATTACAGTAATAATATAGAGAATAATATTTTCCTCTTCAAATGTGAAAAGCCTTGTTGTGAGAGGAAGGTAAGGAAACCCAAATATGTAGAAATTTACGTCAAAAACTCAACATCTTCCCCACTCCCCAAATCCTAGGTTGAGTTATTTACAGGTCAGTGTAAGTACTGTATTTGAAGTCTTATAAGTAAATGAACTGGGCACAAGAGACATCATAAATTAGTAGTTTCCAACCTGTGGTCCATGGGCCACCAGTGGTCCCCAAGAAATAAAATATAATCCACAGCCTCACTGTTACTACCCCACTGCAACAAGAGTGACTGGTCTCACGAAAGCCTCCTGTAGTGCTGAGACAACAGGGATGTCGGGAGGGGAGAGGCTGACTACCCACGAAAGGCACAACAACAAACCTCCTGATTCCATGTGGCACTTGGAAGTAGGTCTTGGAGTCTTCATTTTTAGGCCTATTCCTAGGGTTATTTGGGATGCTGATTCAAAAAATTGCATTGGATAGACCATATCAGTTCTAGATTATTAAATATGGTTTTCTGTGGGTGAGCAGATGGCGACTACTGGATGGCACATGTTCTGTATCAGAAACTAGAGCAGATGTGGTCTATCTGATGCAATTTTCTGAATCAGCACCCCAAATAACCAAACTGAATCTAAAGTTGACCAAAAACTGAATCGTAACCCTTTTGGTACTGATGTTGGAAAGTGGTCCCTGGTCAAAGTGGTCCCTGGTCATGTGATCCATAATCAAAGTGGTCCCTGGTCAAAGTGGTCCCTGGTCAGGCATGTAGCCGGGGGGGGGGGGCCTTGAGCCCCCCCCCCCCTGAAATTCTCATGGTGGTCTGCGAGAAGGCCTTACTGGTACATTATTAAAACTGTTATGTTTATTCATGTCATGATCTGATCACCATGCTCAATATATCCCATATGCATGGGGGTATTGGGGTAACTATACAAAAGATTTGCTAAGGTAGACCCTCTTTCACTCAGACTCAGCCCCTCCCCCCCCCCCCGAATCAAACTCAACTCCCCCCGAAACAAAATCCTGGCTACGGGCCTGTCCCTGGTCATGTGATGTGATCCATAGTCAAAGTGGTCCTTGGACAAAGTGGTTCCTGGTCATGTGATCCATAGTCAAAGTGATCTCTGGTCAAAGTGGTCCCTGGTCATGTGATCCATAGCCAAAGTGGTCGCTGATCATATGATCCATAGCCAAAGTGGTCCCTGATCATATGATCCATAGTCAAAGTGATCCCTGGTCAAAAAAGGTTGGGAATCAGTGTCCTAAATTAAAGGTAGAGGGTAGTGTGTGGTTGTCATGTGTGTCTATTTTGTATGTGGCTATGCTGAAGAACCCATGAAGGGAAGCAACCTGATTAAGAATGAAACAATACAGAACATCATGTAAAGAGATTTGGGATTAGCATCATTAGATCGGCAATTAATCTTCATCTTGTAACACTGAAACCTTACCAAGGTGCAATTTTTCACTGTTTGGTATACAGCCACTTGGTGTGCATCTAATTATCTGCCTTTTAATTTACTTCAAGGTTAGGACCAAACACTCTCCCAAAGTTTGTCATTTTATTTTAACTAGGCAGTTGGCAATTTCAGTGAGTCCACTATCCATAAAAAATATAGTTCACCTTAAAAAAAAAAAGAAACTTAGTAGAAATAGTAAATCAAAGAAACACTAAAATCTGAGGTCCTTCCACCCTTTTTGAAGCATCTGTCTTCATCATGTGGAGAGGATCCAGGAGTTTTGAACTGAACGTATCAGGCCATAAGCCATCAGTTGTCCATGCCTGATTTTAAAAGAAGTACCACTTGAAATAAGTATTATTGCTTTTGGAGAGGATGAGCATTGTCAACATATGAAAGAGCTATTTTCAAGTGCTATGCAGACAAAGCAGTCCTTTCAATAAATTTCAATACTATTTCCTATTCTTTTCAAACGATCCTAACACTTAAAAATTTAAAAAGATTGCTACTATTTATATCATATAATTTTTGCTCAAGTCTTGCCTGCCTGAAATACATTTCCTCGTTCAGTGGGCCAGAAAAAAATTAAGTACTGTATGTTGAATTGGAAGAAACCACAAGGTCCATTCATTTGACCTCCTGCTACGCAGGAATTACAGGGGCCACAGGGCGCAGAGGGTTAAACCGCTGAGCTGCAGAACTTGCTGACCAGAAAGTTGGTGGTTCAAAACCGCAGAGTGGGTTGAGCTCCTATTGTTAGCCCCAGGTTCTGCTAACCTAGCAGTTCGAAAACATACAAATGTGAGTAGATCAATAGGTACAGCTCCAGCGGGAAGGTAACAACCCTCCATGCAGTCATGCCAGCCACATGACCTTGGAGGTGTCTACGGACAACGCCAGCTCTTCGGCTTAGAAACGAAGATGAGCACCAACCCCCAGAGTGGGACTCGATTAGACTTAATGTCAAGGGGAAACCTTTGCCTTTTTATGCAGGAATACACAATCAAATCACTCTCAACAGATAGCCATCCAGCCTCTGTTTCAAACCCTCCAGAGAAGGAAAATCAATCACACTTTGTGCTTGTATTCCATGCAAGAACATCTTATTTAGGTGACATCTCTTTTCCTGCAGTCTGAATCCACTGCTCTGTGTCCTATTTTCTAGAGTAGCAGAAAACAACCCTGTTTCATTTCCAATATGGCCTTCTTTCAAATATTTAAGCAGGGTGAGCATGTTCCCTCTAAACCTTCTCTTCTCCAGGCTAAACAGGCCCAGATCCATATGCTGTTCCTCATAAGGCATGGCTTCTTTTGCTATTTCTCTGAGCTAGGGCCCTTTCACACAGCCCTATATCCCAGAATATCAAGGCAGAAATATCCCAAAATATCTACTTTGAATTGGATTATCTGAGTCCACACTCAGATAATGTGGGATTTTACACTACCATATAAAACCCATACTATCTGTTTTGAGCTGGATTATATGGCAATGTAGACTCATATAATCCAGTTCAAAACATTTGATTCTATGATTCTATGAGATAATATGGATTAACTTCTCTGATAATATGTACTATATAGCAGCACAGACCCAGCCTCATTCACAGCAGCCATCAAGACGGAAGAGTAGAAAGTATGGTACATGAGCAACTGTTTTGGAAGGAATCAAAAGTTTATTTATAAAAAAATAATGTTAGGTTCGATTTTTTTAAAAAAAATGGGATTATTACAATGAAAGATCCCAGTCTATAAATTCCCTTGAAGTCCTACCTCCAGCAATGTCTGTGACGGCACGTCAGGCCCCACTTATATGTGAATGTACAGTTGAATTGTTTGGTTATCTATAGGTGTCAATCAATGTTGTTTTGCACTGGTTGAATTGCTCCCCCTGCTCAATTGTTTGACTCCACCCCTTCCTGGGGAGGAGGGCAGTGCTTTCTTTTCATTCTACCATCAAACATCTTGGCAGATGGACGTGAGAAAGGCTTGGCTCTAAAGGCCTCAAGTCAGGTTATCTCTCATCACCAATTCTTAAGTTTGTACTCTTAAGATTCATGCTTCATGTTCAGATCACCCTGGATGATGTTGAGGAATCTTAAGCGCCTTCAAACCAGTCCCTTGGCATCAAGAGGAAGACTTTGTGCCTTCAAATATAGGCTATTGGACTGGGGTTGTGAATGTTCAGGCATTCACAGCCATTAAGAAAGAGGGAACTTTGAAAGCTTATCGGCTGGAAAACTCCTTGGACCCAAGACTTCAGAGACTGTAACATATATTTTCTTTATCCCTGTTGAAACATCAAGTTTATGCCTAAGAAAGATAACTCATTGTGAACAATAAAACCTATTTCGAGTTATCTATAGTGTCTTGATCCTTGAGAGTTCCAGTTCTCTAAAGGAGGGCAAGAAGCAATCCATGTTTCTTTCACTAATATCTATAGCCCCCAGGTGCGACGGCACAATGTCCACCAATGCAAACTTATTATCCTAACACCTCACCATGCCTGGCATTGTTTATATTATGGATGTAGAGGGAGGAATTAATTCTCCCTTCCTCATGTTCTTCTGCTCAACGAAACTCGACCCCCTCCCTTCACATCTACTATTAATTAGAAAATACAGATGTTGTTGCTGATCTCACAATTAAAGCAAATGTTCGCCTGGTCCTTAATAGCATCTGACAATATGCCACTGCCCATCAGAATCCGTTTGCTGTGCTTCTGCAAATGTTTGAGCTCACATTTTTAATTTTTGAAAATGAGATGTCATCTGCAACCCAAGCCTGTTAATTAGTGACCGTCGCTCTCGTGGAGTAAAATTAAAGGTGGCTGCTCATCTGTTGCAGAGAGCAGGAAAATATCTATCTTCGTTCCTGTGGAAGCACTCCTAATTGAAAGTGACCTCTTGTAGTTTGAGGGAGAATCAAAATCTCAAATGATTATTTTTGTGGGCTTGTTTTGATTGATGAATCAAGAGCAAAATCAAATAACAGCAAACATAAAGGTATACAGAATAGGTCACTGGGTGATTAAAAGGATTTTATATACTAAGGTGATTTGGTATTGTATGTATTTTGCATTAGAAGTAAACTGTTGATTAGAGACTTGGGAGGGACTGGTGCGTATGATGAATAAGGATTAGTCAAAGTGAGTCAAGTTCAGGAATTAGTGGATGGAATTGAACAGCCTGAGTCAGGAGTTTAAAGAAAAGCATTTGAGTCAGAGTGAAACGTTTCCTTTCCTTTCATTATTCATCTGTTTAGTTTTGTTCAACTTCTATTGATAAAGTACAGTCAATTCTTCATATCACCAGGAATTGGTCTTACAACTCCAAAATCCATTGAAAATCAAGTCCCATTAGATAAAATGGCCAGGACCTACTGCATTTGCGAGCCTGGAGAGGGATGCAAGGAGAGAAACAGAAAACTGGTGAAATGGCGGGACGTCATGGATTTGTATGGATCGCTATGCCTAGATTCCTACGTTTCACAGACCTCCAACCTTTTACATAATAACCAACCCAAATAGAGTACAGGTTGAATATTCCTTCTCTAAAATGTTTGGGACAAGAAGTGCTTTGGATTTCATATTTTTTGAGGGGGTTTTTGGAATATCTATACTTCCATATACATACATACTTTTGGACACAACTAGACTTAATGTCAGAGGAAACCTTTACCTTTACCACTAACCTTAATGGTTTGAACAAGTGATGAGACAAATGACAGATCCTACAGTTACTGTGTGTTGTTGCTTTATTTAAAAAAGTCAAAGTAAAGTTGGTTACATGATGGCAAGGACATGGCATCATACTCTTGAATTCCTGTTGCTAGCAAACACTATGAGTGTATATGGCTGCTGTGGAAACAGAAAGCTGGGTGTGGTATGTCTTTGGTCTGATCCATCAAGGATTTGATGTTCTCATAAAAATACAGAACAAGAAAAGCATGAATAACAAAAAGATGCTCAATCAAAATCAGCGGCATATCCTCCAAGTGTCCCAACATGTCAGAGACAACCGTAATCATCCCTTTCCTCCCTTCCTTCCGTCTGTCCTCCCTCCCCTGGCTACTTCTAGACTGCCATATAAAATCTACTTTGGATTATATGGCAGTGTAGAGTCATACAATCCAGTTCAAAGCAAATAATGTGGACTATTTTCATTGCTACTTCATAACTGGAATTTTGCTACTGTTATGAATCATAATGTAAATATCAGATATGCAGGATGTATTTCCATTCCCTGGACCAAATTCGGCACAAATACCCAATGCACCCAAATTTGAATACTGGTGGGGTTGGGGGTGATTTTGTCATTTGGGAGTTGTAGTTGCGGGGATTTATAGTTAACCTACAGTCAAAGAGCATTCTGAACTCCACCAATGATGGAGCTGAACCAAACTTAGTACACAGAACTCCTACAACTTAACAGAAAATACTGGGTTTGGTGCGCACGGACCTTGAGTTTTGGAGTTGTAGTTCACCTACATCCAGAGAGTACTGTGGACTCAAACAATGATAGATCTGGATGAAACTTGGTATCAATACTCAATATGTCCAAATGTGAACTCTGGTGGAGTTTGGGGAAAATAGACCTTGACATTTGGGAGTTGTAGTTGCTGGGATTTATAGTTCACCTACAAACAAAATGCATTCTGAACCCCACCAACAACAGAATTGGGCCAAACTTCCCACACAGAACCCCCATGCCTTGAAGGGACTCGCTGACGTGATCCTCCCTCCAGCCTTACCTGCTCTCCCCCGCTTGCACATGCGCACCACGCTGCCATGTGCCAAGCACACCTGCCCTCCCCTCTCCATTTGGAGTCTCAGAAACATCCCTCCCCTTGGCTGAGAGACCGGCCAATCACATCGGAGGAGGGCTTTTGGTGGGAGGATTTGCCATCTGTTTCCAAAAAGGAAGAGAAGGACAGGCAGAGAGATCTTCAGCCTTCTCTGCCAAAGGGATTCCTAAGACCATCAGAAATATATGTTTTCTGACAGTCTTTGGTGACCACTCTGAAACCCCCTCGCAACCCCCCCCCCAGGAGTCCCGACCCCCAAGTTGAGAAACACTGTGCTACAACAATTACAGTTACACAAATTTAAACTGCAAACTGAATGTGGATGAAATCCGTTGACTTGTGCTTCATCTGAAATAAACTTTTTTTCCCCTTGGAAAAAAATATTTGACAAGCGCATCATCCCAAGTTTCATGAGTTACATTTCCGAGACCATCAAGATTGCAATTATCTCAGGACACAAAGGGGACAAATAATGTAAAGCAAGGTTTTTTTCTTTCTCTTTAACAGTTGGCTTACACCTAAAAATTAGTAGTTATCATACATTTAATTTTTTTCAAACCTCACACAAATGGGTTTTATTTATAGGAAATGACTAATTCTTCATTGAACTTTTGAAAAACGTACAACAAAGAAATGTTTCTCCGCAAAAGGTTGCAAAAGGCAAACAAGAATGGTTGAGTTATAAGCACAAAAGGCCACTGTAGAAAAATAAATTAAAACCACTCTTCTTCAAACCGTTCACATCTCTTTCTTCCTGGATTAATGGCTTTAAGCAGCTGCAGAGTAAATACAAATTAAACCTAGGGAGCTTCACCAGCATGGCGGTTCCATGCTAGGAAATGCACTCTTCCATCTGAATGAGGCGGGATCTACACTGCCATATAATCCAGATCAAAGAAGATAATCCAGAACATTTTCTTTTACCTGAATTATATGAGTCTACATTGCCACATAATCCACTTCAAAGCAGGTAATCTAGATTTTATATGGTAGTGTAGATCCAGCCATACACAAGGGTCTTGCCAGAAAACCAGACAGATTTTGTGACATCTTGTAGTGGTTTGGTTTTGAACTATGAATTGATTTTTAAAATAATAATAATAATAATAATAACAACAACAACAATAACAATAAACTTTATTTATACCCCACCACCATCTCCCTGATGGGGACTCGTATCAGAAGTAAATTTAGAATATATTGCAAGTCGCTTCTGGTGTGAGAGAATTGGCCATCTGCAGGGACATTTCCCAGGGGATGCCCAGATGTGTAACCATCCTGTGGGAGGCTTTTCTCATATACCCACACGGGAAGCTGGGGCTTACAGACGGGAGCTCACCCTGTCTCGCAGATACAAACCACTGACCTTCAGGGTTTAACATTAGATCTACAGTGCAGAACTATTGCGGTTTGACACAATGTTATCTGAAATTGCCCAATGCTATGGAATCAAGGGTATTGTAGTTTTACGAAGTCTCTCCAGTCTTCCCTGAAAAAAAAACTACTGGTGTTCACCAAATAGCAATTCTCAAGATTTCATAGCAGTTAAAAGCACATTAATTCACAGAGTAGATGCACCTTACGACTCTGCAGATTACAGTTCAAATCCCTGCTTAGATATGGAAACCCACTGGGGCCCTATCTATTTTGCCATATAAAATCCAGATTATCTGCTTTGAACTGGATTATATGGCAGTGTAGACTCAAATAATCCAGTTCAAAGTAGACAATCTGGATTCTATATGGCAGTATGGTTGGAACCCAGGTCATCTTGGGCAAGTCACAACGTCTCAGTCCCATATGGTGGCAATGGCAAATACCCTCTGAAAAAATCTTCCCATGATCAGAAACAACCCAGGGGTGCATTGCAACACCTCTGTGATGTCAAACTCAAGATACTGTTAGATTACAACTCCTATCAGGCTTATGCCTGGCCAAATGAATGGGGATTGTGGAAGCAGTGTTCCAACAATATCCAAAAGAGCACAGGGTTCTCAGCCCTGTCCTAAATCCTTTAGGATTTACACCATTTATCCCAAGGAGCTCCTTTAACTACAAGAAAAAGTAAAATTTCACAAGATATGTCCCACTTTCATTCTGCGAAAACAGTAACTTCTTGGCTTCTATTGAGAACAGTAAATAAATAAATTTGTCCCAAGTCCCTCAATGGGTTTTCATGGCCATGGAGGGATTTTTCACTTTGGTTTGCAGAGTCCAATGGCCAAATCACTAAAAAGAGCATTCGCGAGCCATAGGCAACCCCATCCCCATGCTTTGCCTATCCCTGGTCTAACTAATGAGAAATCCTGAAGCTTCTACTTAGGTAAATAGAGAATACTAATTAGCACCAAATCCCAAACCAGAGAAGTAAGTTACTTTGGAGAAAATGACAAATCCAGAGAGCAACGCTCAGACTTTAAAACTGGTTGGACTCATTAATAAAAACCCTCTTTGATCTTAAGTGTGCCTCTTCAAAGAACTGAGGAGCAAAAATCCAAATTGTTTTTAATATCAGGATCTTTCTCAAAGCTACAATTAGAGCCTGAATTATTCTTATTGGGAACGCCAAATAAACAAACAATATCACGAAACTACAAAACATTGCACCACATGTTAAACGCAACACTGACATTATATGCACAATTTTGGAAGAAGGTAGACCTCTTGACAATAGAAGAATGGGTTGTTGACGTTTAAAAGAGCAGAAATGGATAAATTATAGCAATGATGAACAAAGAAAAAACACACACAAACTTTATCAAAAGCTGGGTGCCATTTTGAAACTTGTCCAAAAAGAAATGAAAGGGGGGAAAGTCTTCATAGAAGGCTTCATAATATAACCTGTTGTAGGGAATTTATAACTAGTAACTATTAAGCCAGAAGGAAGAACATAAAACAGGAAATTTGCAAAGGCATGTGGTGCCACATTGGTGCCAAGTTGACTGAAAGTCATCATGAAACAGTGCCTAGGGTTGTGTAATTTGAGGGTCCTCATGTTGTGATATATCAGTGTCTATCTGTCCTGGTCAGATTGGCCTTAGATAGGATTGCTGAGGGCTAAAGTTCAGCTGCATCATAATCCTCATAAGCAATTCAGCTATGACAGGATTGATAATGTTGGACTATGAATGGCGGGAACACCCTAGGGTTGACAATGAGGCTCACTGGATGAACCTATGCCCATTATTCCCAGGCATTTGGCAGACCGCATGGCTGAATCAAGAGACACGTGACAGGCCTTGCATCCCAGTATTTGCCCCTTTCAGATGGAGGGCATTTCATTTGCTCCATTATGAAGCTGTGCCTGGTTCTACTTCCTCTCCTTTTCCAAGGCCGGGACAGAGACAGCTGGCTTGGATAGAGGGCATTACATCTGTTTCTGGGCATAAGCGTGAAGAAATGATACCTGGCTCTTCACCTCGCCACCCAACATCCTACCAATTCTTTTCTCCATCCAAGGAGGAAGGAATACACTGTGATATAAGATGCTAAACAGTGGTTTTCAGCCTATGGATTCCCAGGTGTTTTTGGCCTACAACTCCCAGAAATTCCAGCCAATTTATCAGCTGTTAAGATTTCTGGGAGTTGAAGACCAAAACATCTGGAAATGTATAGGTTGAGAACCACTGTGCTAACAGTTCTCAGCAGCCTACTCTCCATACTATCTGTAAACACTCAACCACTATATATTGTATAGCTAGATAATGGTTCATTGTTTGTCATTTCATTTTGTTGGTAACTTTTACAGTGAGATCAAAAACAAATCTCATTTGCACATGTGCCGTTAGCACATTACAATGTGAGCTTATACATTTACTCAAGTGTGTATCAATACATCTTTATTCTAGACTGCTGGCCAAAACAGCTAAGATTATTTGTGCTTGAGGTGATGGCAACATCTGTGATCAAAATGCCCCTATTAAAGCAGCTCCACTGACAGCCGATGAGTTTCCGGGCCGAATTCAAGTGCATGTTATCACCTATATAGCCCTAAACACTTCGGGTTCAACCTCTCTTCAAGATTGCATCTCAAGCTATCTTCAAGACTCAGTCTCACCATCTCAAGTGCGGTTGTTGGGGACGAGAGAGAGGGCCTTCTCGGTGTAGCTCCCTGGCTTTGGAATACCCTCCCGAGGGATATTAGGCTATCCCCCACTCTCCAAGCTTTCTGTATACAACTGAAGACATGGCTTTTTAAAACCATGTCTAGATATTCGAGAACTTAGAGATTTTTCACCATGCACTTTATGAGACTGATATTGATTGCAGTTTGTTTTGTATTCTGCATTTTATTCATCTTAGTAAGGGGGAGTTTGTGATGTTGATGTTGGTTGTTATTGCTTTGTGTTGCTGTCTTTGCACTTTTTGTATATTGCATGTTTGCACCTTTGAGTGCTTTGTGAGCCACTCAGAGTCCATGTGGGAAATACTGGCAAGATATAAATAAAGTATTATTATTATTATTATTATTATTATTGGTTAAAATAATTATCTATTAATTCAGCGCTCCCTAACCATACTGCATGGCTAAATAAAAAGATTATTTGCAAACCCAGCAATCCAGCATCTGCCTATTTCAAATGAAATTTTTGGGCTTAGGCATGATGAAGCTGAGCCTACCCCTTCTTTGCTTCTGTGACCAGGACAGTGGATTTTAGGATGGAGGAAGGGCCTTTCATCTGCTACTGGGCCTAGCTATGACGGAGTTGAGCCTGTCTCTCTTTCTCGCCATGCAAGTTGGCATCTAAAACCTGCACAGTCAATCATGGATCCGTAGCCCTTAGTTTAACCATGGGATGAACTCACAGAAAGGTAAATCCTTTCTAGAGTGGGTTTGTAATTTGAAAGGGAACTGAAGGTTTCCTTAACTAGGAAAGAAAACCCTTCCTGTGACAAGACCCTGGAACAATCTTGTCTTAAATTGATTGTTGAATGTTCTGCCTTGGCAAAATAAGAGAGTTCAGATAGACATGTCATCAACAGAATACACTTGAATTCTGACTCTACTCAGCTAATTTTTTTTTGGAAAAAGTTGTTCAACTAACACAAAAGGCTGAGGTAGCCAAGAAAGTGTGCTTGGTTGCCTCCTGTTCATTGCCTGTGACCACGATTGGGGCTCAGGTGTAACATCGGCTTTAAATAATGTTCCAATTTACAGGAATAATCTCTTGACTCACGCTGATGGAGAGTTAGTTAACATCCAGCAGGAAGTGAATTGATTTTGAACAAGAAGGTTCTCTAATTAGATCTGAACCATGAGAGCTAAGAAGCAGCCGCAGCAGTGTCACAGGGAAGTGCACTGGGGACTGTTTCTTTATGGGAGTTTCATTTGTAGTCCCACTTGGCATTATCACAAAATCATTACTCTGATATGACATCAAGGGTGGCACAGTATGGACATCAAGGGCACCTTCAGTCTTGACTTTCCTTCATTCCACTAACTGTACAGAATAGCTTATGTTTAAAACTCAACTGATGGCTATGTACAATGCTACATTTGTGGGTTTCACTTTTGTGGATTTGATTAAAACTAAAGTTGGCCACAGAGCTGTACTGCAAAAGTCAGAGATGTTGTAATTCAGTCAATGTTTGTACCTAATCAATGAGGAGGTGGAACTGGATGATGGGATTTCTGAGCCTGTTGAGTCTATGAGCCAGCAAGAAATATTAAGGCAATAGGTTGAGTGTTGTGTGTCTCTTGTAGTTGATGAAGGCCATATTCTAGAGAGGGGTCCAGCTTTCTCTAGGGAATCAAGTTCAGAAGATGAAATGCCAGGTGGAGAGCCTAATGAGCCAAAAGATAGAAGGCACGGCTTTTGTGACCTTCAAGCTGATTCTCAGTCTCATCAAAGCTCATTGCGTTTATTAGTGAAAAAGTCGTATCTGTTTGCAAGGCTTTTTATGAAACACTAAAAGGATTTCCCCCCAGTCTAGGCAATGATGGATTTTAAGCCACATCTTGGGTTGAGCTCTAGCCAAGTTTTTCAAAGGGACTTCTAGTTTTATGTCTTCAATTGTTCAAGCTTAAAGGATTATTTCTGAGTTAATGGATTTCATACTGCCTTGTTGTATGCCGATTCTTTTGCATTTCTTTTTTTTTTATTCAACTTTTGTATCTTGGATTTTATGGACTATTGAATATTTCTGGACTTAGATGTTTCTTACTATTTTGCTGCTCTGCTTTTTATATATTTTTCAATAAACTGCTTTTCTGATTTACACTGAACTGGAGTGTGGTGGTTAAGTACAGAGGTGTTCTTGTCCTGATGTAAAACAGACATGTTCTCCCTAGAAATCTCAAGAATGTTGTAGGTGTCTACTTCAACATCTACTGGAAACCGGCCATAGAGTTACATTGCTGGACCTAGAGATTCCTGTCTAGGTCCTTCAGCACTGCTCTATGGCCAACCTCAAGCAGAAGTTGACAACATGGAGAAACTGGAGGACAATATGAGTTTTTAGTAGTTTTTTTTAAAAAATGGTTGTGTAGGTCTTGTGCCCCTAATCCAAGGGGAAATGGAGGGATAGCTGTAGTATTCTAGGAACAGTAACATAGCTGAAAAGTAATCCTAAAATAGAGGTGTAAAACTGACACAGTAAAAAGTATTAAATATGTCTAATGATCCAGGAGTAGTTCCTTTTTAATTAGTTCCCAGTGAATTACTATGTAACTTACTTCTAAGCACACCTTCAATGCTTGGAACATTTTGTTCTTCACAACAAAACAGATTTTGCTGAACTTAGATGCCTGCCAATGAATCAAAAGATTTTCACCCTTTCGTGACTTCTCCACTTAATTAAAGGATTCTTATTTCTTTTTATGTAGTTTACAGCCTACATCAACTTTGCTCCTAGCAGCTCGAAGTAGCTAAAAGCAACATTATAATTTAAAACAAAAACCACGAAAAGTGTTGGGGAAAAAACACAGTACATAAAACTACTGAGGTGGTCCAAGTATTGCAAATATCCCCAAAGTAGGAAGGAGCCTGCTGTTTCATCAGCAAGTCAACAATAAGGAGGACTTCACCAGCTCCCAAATAGCCATCAATAAGATAGTGAGATGGCCCTCCATAGGAGAGAGTAGGTGCAACCAAGGAAAGACCTTCTCTTTGTATGTTCCAACAATCTCAGACTGAGATTTACCTTGGATGAGATTCCAAGCTAAGTCCCGGTCTGAGGTTGTTGGAAGCTATAAAAGTGGCTCTTGAAGATTATCTTAATAGGACAAAGTGGTAGGTCATGAAAGCCTCTCTGCTGGAGAGCTAGTTTTGTTACCAGGGCAGATAATAATATGGTGTGTACATATAATATTATTCATAATTTCATAATATTATACAATGTGTTTTTCAGTGTTTTTATGAATGAGGGTCCCTCGTTGGCCTGATAGATGTACTGTGTCAACATTTGGTGCCAATTTGTCCTGTGGCTTTTGAGTTATATTAATCCCACAAATAAACCTTACATTTTTATTTATATAGATTGGCAAACTAAAATACTATTGTAAATCATATTTTTACAATGCAAATGTGGCAACCTGTGATACACAGCATCAACAATCAGCCATCACTGCGAGTGCAGCTAAATTCATTTTCGAATTACAGCATGGTGTGATAAAAACCTCAGAGGAAAAAAAGTTCCTTTTTTATCATAGAAACTGCAATCTGTCAAAAGCATAGGTGCCTTTATTGCCCAAGTATGCAATGGTTTCAAGTTGAATTTCTGAAATACAATATATCTGTTCTGAGTAGCTACCCAAGAGACCAAGGAGGAGAGGAAAAACCTCTCACAGTTATTTCACCCTGAGGATGTAATTTAACAGAATGGCACCAAATACACGGGAGTAGTTTCAACTAGATCCTCGAGATAAGAGTTCTTTCCCCCTCTCTCTTGGTCATTTTGTTATTACTTATGGGGAGGGGGCCACACTCATTGTGATATCAAACAGTTAAACGCTTGGCAGAGTATTGGAAACTATTGTAGAGCTGCAATGCAGCTAGATGGCCTGGAGATAACATCCAACCATATGAAGTAATGCCTCCTCAATGGACTACTTCTGTATCTGCTCAAATGTACAGTAGGGAAAACCAAACAGAGAAGTATCAGTTCATATCATCATGGCTCACTCACATCATGGGTCCCCAGGTGCTTCTGCAACTCCCAGAAATCTCAGCCAGTTTACCAGCTGTTAGGATTTCTGGAAGGCCAAAACATCTGAGGACCCACAGGTTGAGAACCACAGCAGTAAGTGTAACCCATACATACCTTGGTATGTTTTTTTCCTAACTGTGGAGGTTCATATATTCTTTCTCTCCCTGCAACTATCAAACCCTCTCCCACTGTTTTATCTCTGCAGTTCATCCACAGCCATTTAGTAAACAACAGTATATTGAAAATGTTCTACCCATGGATCTACGTCTCTCAGCTCAATCTACCTGGACTCACTGATTCACCACTGAAATCCGCACTATGGCTGCTGGAGAGTAGGTTCGGGGTGCGAAGAGCATCTGAATATATTCCCATAGTGAAATGGTCACTCTCAGTGAATGATATCGTTGGTGTGCACCTGGCCTTAGAAACATTGCCAGATGGTTCTCGAGTAAATACAAAAATAAAACTAAAATGAAAAAATATATACAAATGAAACAGTGAAAAGATGAAAACAAGATGTATTGAGAGATTGATGGGCAGGTGGATACGTAGGTATGTAGACAGACAGATGATGGGATGATGCCACCTCCCCCTTAGAAGCATGGTGAGAACAGATTCCAGTATTACATTCTGCCTTTACATAATCAGCCAAGAAAGACACAGGAGGTCTTACAGGTTCTAGGGACCTTGCATATGCTAAGTAGGCAGCTTTTTACTAGAAGTTTTTGGTCAGTTCCCTTTTTCAGGCTCTTTCCATCAACTCAGAGATTCTAGGAGCAGATTAATTTCTGAGTACTATATATACTTGAGTATAAGCCGACCTGAATATAAGCCAAGGCACTTAATTTTACCACAAAAACTAGGGAAACGTATTGATTTGCGTATAAGCCTCGTAATTTAAGATCATCCGGGGAGGCCCTGCTCTCGCTCCCGTCAACAGCACAAATGCGTCTGGCGGGGACGAGAGACAGGGCCTTCTCGGCGGTGGCCCCCTGCCTATGGAACACACTCCCAAATGAGGTAAGATCTACTCCCTCTCTCCTGGCTTTTAGAAAAAAATTAAAATCATGGTTTTGGAACCAGGCCTTCGGGCAGTAGAAGTAAATGTATACAGCATTTCAGAAATACAATGACTGGAACGGCAATTCGACAGACGAGACTGTTTTATTGTTTTAATTATTGTTTTATTGCTCATGGATGTATTGTTTTTAACTTGATTTATGTCTAATTGTCGTGTATAATTGTAATTGTTTGTACTGGCATTGCATTTTGCCATTACTTAAGTGTAAACTGCTTTGAGTCCCCCTCGGGGTGAGAAAAGTGGTATACAAATACTGTAAATAAATAAAAATAAAATAAGCCAAGGGTGGGAAATGCAGCAGCTACTGGTAAATTTCAAAATAAAAATAGATACCAATAATATTACATTAATTTAGGCATCAGTAGGTTAAATGTTTTTGAAAATTTACATTAAAATGTAATTTAAAATAAAACTGTCCAACTCTGATTAAACCATTATACCAACTTCTTCAATGTAAATGTGCTTACATATCCTCCCAATAATAATAAAGAGAGTAAAATAATAAATGTAAGAATTACAATAGAGTAAAACGATAAATGGAATAAAAATAATAATAGAGTAAAATAATGTAATAATAATGATAATAATAATAATAAATAGAGTAAAATAATAAATGTAATAAAATAATAATAACAGAATAAAATAATAAATATCTTTGACTTGAGTATAAGCCAAGGGGAACTTTTTCAAACTAAAAAAACAACTGAAAAATTCGGCTTATACTCAAGTATATACGGTAACTCTCATACAATCATCAGGCCCTTCTTTTTTGTGCAGCTTCCCCTAAACTTTCCATGCTAGCTAGGGATGATGAAAATCAAATGTGTAGAAATAAAAAGTATAGGAACATCATCAGGAAAAAAATCACCCTCAATCTCGTCACATATTATCAATTAGGAAAATTATTAAGGTTTTGTCTACCTTTGTTATATTGTAACACAATACCTACCTAGTAAGAAATAAGTCTGCTGAATTCAGTAAGTTTTATGTCTCCCTTTCTCTCACATTCAAGCATTTTGAGCTCAATGAAGCTTAGACATCTCTGGGATCACAATAGGAATTGTATATACGTAACATCTATTATTTCCAATTTTCACCATTTCAACTGTATCTCTCCCAACCCCATAAAGTCAGTTTATCAAGCACAATATGAATGGGGCTATTTATAGATACCCTAATACAAAGACAATTCACATGAGTTTCCTTTTAATAAACAGTACCTCAGAATGGCACTGGAAAAATCTCTCTGACGCAGTGAGCTATCCAACCAGCTAATCAATGTACTTGACTGGGTACATGACCGATGCTTTTCCATAATGAATATTGGTTTAACATACTTTTCCCCAGTAGGCTTAAAACAATTCTCTAGACTTATTTTTAGAAGGGAAAGGACCGCAGCTCTGCCGACAACACTTCCATATTCACATGATGCAAACGAGAATCAATGTTTGTGAAATAAAAAGGGTGAAATCAAATTCCTAAGTGATGAATAAAATGTTGTGAACCTAGAGGGGGGAGGTATTCTATATGACCAGATGGAAAGGAATCTGCAACAAACAGCTGATTGAGAAGGACTTCATATTTACCCATGCAAGGAGAATTTGAACTATTTATAATTCTTTCCATTCTCTGTGTCTCGAAAACATTGTATTTACTATTGGTGTAACAAAATACAAGACATCAGTCTAGTGTGGATTAGTCATCTGTTCAGCCTTTTTTTTTGGTGGAATTTTTTGAAAAACAGTCAATAACTCTTTGGGAAAAACAAGCCCATAAAAAGTTGCATTCCAATGCCAAGGGCAGAGAGAGAGAAGGCTAGAAATGGGTGGAGCAGAATGGTGGAACCCATAAATCAAGGTTTAGGATGCAGCTACAAATAATGTTTACTCTGTTAGAAAGCTTATTGGTATTATAGCAGTGAGCTGATCAAAAATATTGGTCAGAATCCAGTTGGGGGCTGACGTTTTCATCAGTAGACTTATGTATATAAAAATTAGAATTGTGCAGTTGTGTAATGTCCATATATATGCGGTAGAGGGACGCTATTAGGTAACTATATGATTCAGAGAATGGATTCCCCGAAGTACAAGGGCAAGAGGCCACTATAAACAAAAATATAATACAATAATATAAACCATAAGAATGTTTTTCATATATATGCTATAGTCACAGAATATTCAATGTACAAACAAAGCTTGTCGAAGTTCGAAGTATACTCAACAATGACTCAAAAATACAAGTCTCTCAACCAAAATTGACCTTATATGGGAAAGTCAGATGATTCCTAAAGCAGAAATATGATCAATGTATTACAAACATACTCAAAGAAGGCATCTCTGTAACAATCAAAGTTTGTGAGTCCAATATCATACAAAGTTCATGTTCCACATAGAGGACTATGTAAATCACAGATTGTAAATCCTATCCAATGAATCAAAGTTTGTAAGTCCTTTTAAAACCCCAAGTTTATAAACGACTGGTTTCGACTGTGTAGAGTCTTCTTCAGGTGGTAGTTTGTGAAGGTTCTCCCTATGGAACATGAACTTTGTATGATATTGGACTCACAAACCTTGATTATTACAGAGATGCCTTCTTTGAGTATGTTTGTATGAAAAACATTCTTATGGTTTATATTATTTATTATATTTTTGTTTATAGCGGCTTCTTGCCCAGGTTACTATATGACACAGTCAGCCAAGTGTCTAATGGACATTGATGTCTAATGCACAACAGGAACAATGTGTATCCTTCTTGGTATCCAATGGCTGCCAATGAAGACCAGTCACTCTTGCTGATATCACATTATGCATTTTCACTCTTCAACTAAGGTTTTCCTTGGTACTTCTGCTTTGTAATAGCATATATACAAGAGTGAGTCAAAAGGTTTTGCCTCCTGTGTCATCAAAACATTATGAATGAACATATAACAACAGAAGTTGCTACAGATCATAACCTGAACTATCCTCTATGCAAAGCTACCATTCAACATAGGCACTATCAATTTGTACACATCTGCGCCATCATTTAACCTAGGTATCAAAAACATTTTGGAAAAATTCAGGGTTTTGCTTCGAGACCCATGATTTTAAAGCTGTTTTAACATCATTCAAGTAATTGAATCTGAAACCAGGTAGGTTGTCCTTCAGGGGTCCAAACAGATAAAAGTCAGAAGGGGCCAAATCCTAAACATTCCTCAAGCAATTATGGATTTCTCCAGGTGCACAACCTTCTTTTGCCAGAAATTCAATGACAACTCTTTCTTTAAGCTTCAGATTCATGGTTCTAATCAGTCAATCGGAAATAGAAAAGACTATATCGGTAGAGTAAGGTTCCCTCTATCGTATCATGCACAGATAGTCCAGTAACTGTGAAAGAAATAAAAGTTAGAGCTATGGACGCATTACTTTTTGATCCATCAGAGTATAAAGTTATGTAATATAACAGATTCTATAGGATTCCAGAGACTGATCTTTTAAAGTGACTGATTACTCTGTTAAATATGAATTTTAACTTTGTACACTCAGGAATGTGCCTTTTTATAATGCAGAAGGAGCAATAAGATTAATTCACAGGTCATCATTCATATTTTCTTATTTCATGCTCCTGTTTACCACCTAAGAAACAAATAAGCCAAGTTTCAGTTCTTTGACTGTGTCCATTACCAAGCTGCATTCATTTTAAACACCTCTAAATAGGTGAACATAATTTTTGCCAGGCCACTGTGCAATCCACAGTTAGTAAAAAGGAAGCAACTTCAGAAAGATCAAGCTAGTAAATAAAGCAAGAATAATCTATGATCTTGGAAAAGAATCCCAGACAGCTGTTCAGCTGCAGTTATTTTTTTCTTTCTTTCTCCCCAAGCAGCTGTACCAGGTTTCCTTGCTCTGTTTACATCTGTGCATTGGCATGCTCTGCGGAGAAGAAATATGTTTCTCCAGTAAGGAAAGCATCTCTCTTAACACTATAGTTGCTATCAGTTCCTCATCTGGCAGATAATTCCAGGTATATCAGCAGTTGCCTTTTAAACTGATAACAGGTTGATTTTCTCTTTACTTCAGCCTTCTCTTTCAAATAGACTTTGTAACCTCATTTAAGCCAGCTTGCTCTTTTCAAGCCGACAGGAAGCTCTGCAAACTTCATGAGACTGGACACTTTCACCTCTGAAAGCTAGTCAAATACAGGCTCTTATTGACTGGGTGACATTTCCATTTTCTCCAGGAGAATGTTGAATTACCTTGAAATACCAAAGTCAAAAACAGCTCTAGATAAAATTCTGCTCAGAGCCAGGGATGGGGAAAATAATCTTGTTGGTTGGAGAGGAAATTCTCATTGTTAATATATATTTGATTCCTTCCCAGGTCTCAAAGGGAGATAAGGCACACCTTGGCTTGGACATTTGCTTATCACAAGGTTTGAGGGGTGCAATTTTTAGAAATACAAAATGCATAAAATGAATGTGTTTTTCAAATTATGAATGACTAAAAAAGAAAGGAAGAAAAAATATACAACCAAGGAGAAAATATAAGGCAAGACCCTGCATTACATTAAAGGTCCGCAAGGCATATCTCCATTCCTTCCCTCATCCTCAAGCTCTTTACTTGTGATCATACAATTGGGTCATCTCCCCGTGGGCATGAAGGAAAAGGCATGGCCAGGCAGTGTCTGCGTTTCTGGAACCAGATGTGAGAGGATGGAAAATATCTTCATCACAGATCAACTCTGAATCCCTGAAGACCCCAGAGAAATCTCAAAGGATGCCTGCTTGTCTATGCATCCCACTAGAACAGTGGTTCTCAACCTGTGGTTCTCCTGATGTTTTGGCCTACAACTCCCAGAAATCGCAGACAGTTTACCAGCCGCTAGGATTTCTGGGGACCTACAGTTGAGAACCATTCACTAGAAGAATATCGCTGGTCCCTGTCTGGATAACCCCTCTTTCTCTGGCCTCTAAATGGCTGGACAGTGGGCAGGGGGTGATGACCTGGCATCAGATCATAAACAGCTGTGGGCAGAGGTGCTAAGCCACTGGCAGTGACCTAAAAAGGCTATACAGTGAGTCCATGGTATCAATTGGGTTGGTTCCAGCACCCCCATGGAGACCAAAGTCCACGGATGCACAAATCCCATTACATACAATGGCATAGCAAAATGACATCCTTTAAACAAAATGGCAAAATCAAGATATGATTTTTGGATTTAAAAAATATATTTTTTGAAGCCATAAATGGTACAGAATCCGTGAAGAAGGGAAGCCAATCATACTCATTCTGTTCATACCAATAGGATGTTAGGCCATTATGCAAAGGTGAAGGAAAGAAAGAACTAGTTTATACAAACTGATCCACACACGCTTCCACACAAGACTTAAACATACACCAAAGTGGGTTTAAAAAACCAGCTTCAGCACTGGTTTAAATCTCCCCCCCAAAAAAAAAAACCCTGGGTGTTCCCAGCCACCATTATGGTCCTCCTCAAACGAGATAATGACAAAAGACCTGGGGGAGGACCATAATAGTAGCTGCATAAATTTTGGGATTTTGGGGGAAGGTGGGTGACTTCTCCAAAATGGCTGCATGGATTGCGCACAGGGAACACATAACACGGTCCCTGGGCCCAATCCACACTGGGCCCACACCTATGTGGTAAGAACCCTGCTTTGTTCCAAAATAATTCAGTTTTACAAGAGTTGTCGTTTGGACGCCTCCGGTAAAACCAAGACAGGTCTCGGTTTTAAGGCCTGTCTGGATGGGCCCCAAAAGAAAGGAGATGGCAATAATGCAGATGGGATTCAAAGGAATGCCACAAAACTAGATAGTGAGCTTTAAAACATCCTTACTCAGATCCCACGCAACCAGTTGTTATGAAATGTTCAATTTCATGCAACAAGAAGTCAAATTATGGTAGGCCTTTGTGAAAGTCGAAAGATGTGATTGTACCTGCATAGCCTTCCCAGAAATATCACTCTACATCTGTGAGAAAGCTACTTAAGGGAAAGGGGGGAAAGAATATGTAAACATATGTATGTATGATTTTATGAGATACAAGAAACACTATTTAAAAAGGGTAACACACAATGTAAATGTGCCCAGAACAACAATGAGGAATCTATGGGTCTGGAGATGTCCAAAAATTGGGCATGTTTGGACTGAAGAAAAGATGATAAATGAAGGGATACAACTCCCTGCTTCAAATATTTGAAGAGATCTCACACAGATGGTGGAGCAAAATTATTTTCTGCTGCTGCAGAGGAAAGGATTCAAATCAACGGGTTTAGAAAAACAGATTTAGACAGTTCAGCAGAGTAAACAGACTGGCTTGGAAAGTGACATATGCTGGAGGTTTTAAAGCAGAAGCTGGATAACTGACTATTAGACATGGTTTAGGAGTTTATACTACTGCATACCAGAGAGACATTGGACTAGATAGCAACCACACAGCCCTTCCAAATCTGAGTATATGAGGAATTTCTCTCAATGACTAACTTGATTTTATCCTGTATGTATGTATATGTATATGTATACACACACACACACACACACACGCCATGAGCTTTCCTTTAGGGTCCAAACCTTTTTCATGTTGGTATTTTTATGATTTCTGTATTTGTTGTACTGATCACAGGGGTGGCAGGGATTCAATTGTACAGATTGCTGGGGGACTTGGGCAAACCATTGCTTCTCAGACTTTAGGATTGTCACTTTATCTTCCTGAGGATAAAACTGCCAGGAAGAAGGGCAGATGTGTGTAGTTTGCTTTATGCTCCCTTGAGGAAAGTTAGGATTCATAAACAAGGGAATGACTAAGATCCTACCTGGGGTTGCAGAATGTCAATCTCGCAAGCAGAGTTATATATTCATTGTGCTTTGCAGCCCTTGTGTTGAAAGGCAACACTATACAATTGAACAAAGGCACTCAATATATAATTGAATTTACAACCAAATGCTCCTATGCATCCATGCACATATCTGCATGTGTTATAGTATGGTAATGCACAACTCCATGTTATGCATCACACAAAAACATCCAGGTATTTTTATGAGGTGCCGGCCAATGTGTAAGTCACCTTGACTATTGGACTCATATGCTTTATAGATAAATCACAAATCTGTCATTGAGTCATTAAATTATTAGCATCACTGGGTTCAATGGGGCTTACCAATGGATAAGAGGAATATGGGATTGTAACCTGAATGATTTAATGAATTATTTCTTGATGGTCTTAGCTTGATTAATGAAACTCATTTAACTTTCCCCCTGACAGTGTAATGATTGATCACCCTAGGTCTTAAATCTGCAGTCCTATGTGGCTGAGCTGTTTAATATGCCAAACATAATGGTAATTCATGGTTTATTCCTAACTAGCCTGCATTAAAACTAATGGCGTCAATGTGAAAAGCTTTGCATTGCATTAATCCAAGGCTAACCATTCCCCCAACTCTCAAGGTCAACAGGACAGCAACTAGGTGGCTTTCCAAGAACACAAGAATGTAAACCTTTTGTTATTTCAATTATATTTTAGGACTGTGATGGCAGAGAGGATAAACCTAGAGTGAGCCACCATAGTGTAGTGGTTTGAGCACTGGATTACAGCTCTGGAGACCAGGACCACTCAACCATGGAAACACACTAGGTTAGTGTTTCTCAACCTTCCTAATGCTGCAACCCCTTAATACAGTTCCTCATGTTGTGGTGACCCCTAACCATAAAATTATTTTTGTTGCTACTTCACAGCTGTAATTTTGCTACTGTTATGAATCATAATGTAAATATCTGATATGCAGGATGTATTTTTATTCACTGGATCAAATTTGGCACAAATACCCAATATCTCCAAATCTGAATACTGGTGGAGTTGGAGGGGATTGATCTTGACATTTGCGAGTTGTAGTTGCTGGGATTTATAGTTAACCTACAATCGAAGAGCATTTTGAACTCCACCAATGATGGAATTGACTCAAACTTGGAACAGAGAACTCCTTTGACCAACAGAAAATACTGGAAGGGTTTGGTGGGCATTGACCTTGAGTTTTGGAGTTGTAGTTCACCTACATCCAGGGAGCACTGTGGACTCAAATAATGATGGATCTGGACGAAACTTGGCACAAATAATATGCCCAAATGTGAATACTGGTGGAGTTTGGGGAAAATAGACCTTGACATTTGGGAGTTGTAGTTTCTGGGATTTATAGTTCATCTACAATCAAAGAGAATTCTGAATCCCACCAACAATAGAAGTGGGCCAAACTTCCCACACAGAACTCCCCATGACTAACAGAAAATACTGTTTTCTGATAGTCTTTGGTGACCCCTCTGACACCCCCTCATGACACCCCCAGGGGTCCCAACCTCCAGATGATCCTGGGCAATAAAACTCCATGATAAGACTTGCCTTAGGATATCAATAAGTGGGAAATTACTTGAAGAAACACAAGAACAAAAAGCTTAGAGTAGCCTAATTTTCAACAAAAAGATAATGCAATTAAATTAGGATTCTCCATCTAACTCATTACTATTTCCTTTTCTAAAAAGTTCACAAAATACCTCTCCATTACATGAATTATGATACATACTAAACATAAGACAATAATATAAACATGCAGAGAAGAGAATACTCATTATCATGGAAAGCCCTAAAACCCTGATAAAATATGCATTTTTCAAAATTTTAATTAAAAAATAAGGTTCTAGAGAAATGCTGTTTCACATTTCTGGTGTTACAATCAACATGTCCTCTCTGAATAACAGCAGATCCCAAGAGAAACTCATCTCTTGCAGGGGTGAGAAGTGGACTCAAATTTTAAAGGAGAGTTAGGGGAACACAAGCCATTTATGCATAAATAACAGAAACCATATCAATAGTACTCAACATGAAGCCCATTTGTGGACATGGCAAGCTGAGCCTGGAGGGAAAATATATTTGCTTCTTATGATGTTCCATTCTATTTTATTCTATCTTCTTCTCAGAGCTGCAACTGTGCAGACAAAACATCCAAGAGTTCAACAAGCAAACAAAGTGCTAGGAAAATGCACCAACCCAAGCAACTGAATACCAGCTAGACTGGGAAAAACCCTGTGATTCAGTGAAGAGTTCAAACAAAGAACCCAACAATTATTTGATTTTCCCTATGGCTGCCAATCAATGAGAGAAATAATAGTTAATCAGTCAATTTAGTCAACCAATTGATTAAATATGCTGAACCTTGTATATGAGGAAAGAAAAAAAACCCAACTTTTATCTGATTGTATCCAAAATGTTCCATCAGCTAGAGCAGCGATCCTCAAGCTTTTTAAACAGAGGGTCGGTTCACGGTCTCCCAGACTGTTGGGGGGTTGGACTATAGCTTGGGGGGGGGGGAGGTGAATAAATTCCTATGCACATCATAAAAATGTGAACAATACAATACAAAATGAAAGAACAACACAATCTATGTTAGATTGACACTTTTGGCACTTTAGTTGTATATTGATGTTTGAACTATTGATGGTAAGTGTTTTCAAATTGTGTATTTTATCTTATTTTATGTGTTGATAGTGGTTGTTTATAACTTTTATGTGATATTGTTTTATACTCATATACTGTTGATGTTTATACTGCACTTGCAGAGCCTTGTTAGCCACACGGGTCCCTTTGTAGGGCTCTGGGACCAAGTTTTTGATCAATAGTGCTGTGCAATAAGTAAAGGAGACTTACGTGCAATGTCCTCTATTTATTTTTAATGTGTGTTTAATGTTTTATTGTTCTTAATTTTGTTTTAATGAATTGCTGCCAATTGCCAATTGTACTTATGAGATTTTCACTTTTCTGAACCAAAGGCAGGGAAATTGCCAATCAGATTCTTCATGCTAATTAGGCATCAATCAAGTTCATGAATGAAATTCCCCTGCGATACCTCCTTGAATAATATAGAGCAACCCACTATTTTGGTATTAAGCTTCATGTAATATGTATATCCATTGTAAACGGATTATAAAATGCTGAACATAAAAGTAAATTCGGAATGCATGGAACCTTTTCTTGTCCTATTATAAGAATTAAAAAAACATAACTGCGGGTCCTAATGATAAAAAATGTTTTGCATAGGATCTAGCTGAACCTTTACTCTGGCAGTACAAGTTTTCTCACTTTTCCTTCTTTGCCAATGTTCCAGATTGCTTCGATGGTATTCATTCATGAACTTTGGAGATGGTGAAATTTCTACCACCAGATGGTGATATTGTTAATTTCAGCTCGACAACAGAAACGTGCCGACTTTTGCTGGAACCAAGTTCAGAAAGCAAAAGGAAAGAAGATTGAATAAATCCTACAAAAATAGATTTGATTCATCCTGATGCAAACTCTTATTTTTTTAAAACATCGAAAGCTCTATGGTAACCATTGTTAGTAGGGGCAGTTTTATTGTTTTACCAATGCACAATTCAATCCATAGACAAGACATTTTTTTTTCCTAAAGATAACAGGGAGTCTGAAATTGTGTATTTGAAATAAGGATTGTCCAGTTCAGTGACTCTTGACCTGTGGGTCCCCAGGTGTTTTGACCAACAACTCCCAGAAATCCCAGCCAGTTTGCCAGTTGTTAGGATTTCTGGGAGTTGAAGGCCAAAGCATCTGGAGATCCACAGGTTGAGAACCACTCGTCTAGCTAATATATTCCACAGAGCTATGAAATTTGGGAAAATAAGTTTTTTTAAGAGAAAGCTACCATTTAAGATAAAGACTAGCAACAGGAACAGTGATGCATGTGTGTGTGTGTGCCCTTCAAATTGCCAGCTGATTTATGGTGATCCTATGAATTTCATGAGGTTTTCCTAGTGAAGGAATAGTGGTTTTGCCAGTTCCTTCCTTGGAAGTAAGGCCTATGGCACCTCATACTTGTTGGTGGCCTCCCATCCAAGTGCTAACAAGAGCTGAGCCCTCTTCTAGTAGCAATGTCCAGTGCAACGGGCAGCAGCATGGGGTCCTCTCAAAGCTGCCTGTCAGACAATGCCATTTTACCAGGAAGGATCTGAATGTGTCCAATGCCTACTTTTGTTGGGCACTGACCAGAGAAGTCTTCCAAAAGACTCAGGCTCCTTCTAAACTGACATATAATCCAGATTATCAAATCAGGTGATCCAAATTATTTGCTTTGAACTAGATTATCTGAGTCTATACTGACAGCTAATCCAGTTCAAAGCAGATAATCCAGATTTTATATGGCAGTGTAGAAGGGGCTTGAGCTCATCGTCAACATTTTATTTTGAAATCCATTTAATTATTTAATCAAATTATTTATTTTATTTTGTGTCAAAAGCATTACATAAATTAGTATAAAACCGATAGGAATAGAGAAAGCATTATTTATTTCTAACCTTCTAATCAAGGTTAAAGAAGAAAGCGCAAAAGCTGGGTTGCAGCTAAACCAAGATTATGGCAACAAGAATGATTGATAACTGGGAAATAGAGGGAGAAAACGTGGAGGCAGTGACAGACTTCATATTTCTAGGTGCAAAGATTACTGCAGATGCAGCCTGCAGCCAGGAAATCAGGAGACACTTACTTCTTGGGAGGAGAGCAATGACCTATTTCGATAAAATATTGAAAAGACATCACACTGGCAATTAAGATCCGCATAGTTAAAGCAATGGTATTCCCCATAGTCACCTATAGATGTGAGAGTTGGACCATAGGGAAGGCTGAGCGAAGGAAGATAGATGCTTTTGAGCTGTGGTGTTGGAGGAAAGTTTTGAGAGTGTCTTGGACTGAGAGAAGATCCAACCAGTCCATCCTCCAGGAAATAAAGCCCGACTGCTCATTGGAGGGAAGGATATTAGAGACAAAGTTGAAGTACTTTGGCCACGTCATGAGGAGACAGGAAAGCTCAGAGAAGACAATGATGCTGGGGAAAATGGAAGGAAAAAGGAAGAGGGGCTGAGCAAGGGCAAGATGGATGGATGGCATCCTTGAAGTGACTGGACTGACCTTGAAGGAGCTGGGGGAGGTGACGGCCGACAGGGAGCTCTGGCGTGGACTGGTCCATGAGGTCACGAAGAGTTGGAAACGACTGAACGAATGAACAACAACAAAAATGGAATAAAGGGAGCCAACATGGCGTAATGATTTAAGTGACCAGATGTTGAATCCCTGCTCAGCCATGAAAACCTAATGGTGACCTTGGGAAATCACACACACTAAGCCTCAGAAAGCACTCTGACAGGTCTGCCTTAGGGTCGTCATAGTCATAAATGACTTGAAGGCACACAAGAGTAACAACAAAAACAGAATAAATCACATTCCTTATATGTACCAAAACAGAGTGTGTCTCAATTTTCCACATTTGCGGACAGACAAAATAGAGGCACTGTTGCGACTAAATGGACGATAAGCTATGAGGCTGCCAGGTTCTTTGTCCAACAAGGGACCAGCTAGTTCATAGCCAGGTGTGCATTACCCATAGACATTATTTTAACAGCATTCATTATTCCAATGTCATGGGCATAATGACTGTAATATAGTGCCAAGCTTCATGGCAATTATAGTCTGCTATAATGTTTGCCAGGTATTGAATCTCTGCTGTCAATGGGGACAGAGAGGGGGAAAGGAACCTGTTATATCGAGGACTCTGCTGGGTACTATTTATTGATGCCGAATAGGATGGAATAAAAGACTTAACCCTGACAAAAGGAAAGGAGACAAACACATTTCATATGCTTAATTTGTTTGTAGAGTGTAAATTGCCTTGGACAAGGGTGGTTTTTTTAATGTAAGCTGTTTTTGAATTGTTTTAATTGATTTTTGTTGTTCAACTACCTGAGCTCTTTGAATATAGAGCTGGATGGAAATGTTCAAAGAAATAAACAAGAGAATCTTAAACCACAGAACCAATACAGTTATCCCTTCCCCTTTTTTGGTTTTGACTTTGGCAAAACATAGCATATTATTTGGGAACACAGAAATGCTGGACCACTCTAACAACCACCATGTCAGGCTACACAGAGAAGCCATTGAAATCCACAAAAATGTGGACGATTTCAACAGAAAGAAGAAACCATGAAAATGAACAAAATCTGGCTACCAGTATTTAAAAAACTCTAAAATTAGGACAGTAAATAAAAAACAAGACTCCAACACAGGGGAACTCTAGACAAGAAACAACCAGGGACAGCTAATCACTCCTTATCAAAGGATTCCCCCAGGCAGTAACAAGCCACTTCTAAAAACCATCAGGCCATCAAATGCTAATCAGCGTGGCCAATTGAAACATTCACACCTAGCTCCAACAGACAAGAGTTCTTTCTCCCACTCCGGACTTTCCACAGATATATAGACCCAATTTTCCTAGTTTCCAACAGACCCCATAACCTCTGGCGTTGCCTGCCATAGGTGCAGGCGAAATGTCAGGAGAGAATGCTTCTAGAATATGTCCATATAGCCCGAAAAACCTACAACCACCTTGTGATTCTGGCCATGAAAGCCTTTGACAATGCATTTTGGCAGGTTTGGTTAGTCACCAATTTGATTAAAAACCGTTCTCTCTAGGAATCTCTAAGTCTTCCGTTGTCAATGTCCTTCAGTCATTCCAGAGGACCTAGAGCAGTGGTTCTCAATCTGTGAGTCCCCAGGTGTTTTGGCCTACAACTCCCAAAAATCCCAGCCAGTTTACCAGCTGTTAGTATTTCTGAGAGTTGAAGGCCACAACATCTGGGGACCCACAGGTTGAGAACGACTGCTCTAGCACATCAACTCCCAGCATCTCCACACTTATTCTTGCATGCTCACATATCCAAGTTTTACAGGAGAAGGTTATGAAAGGATGCTCTTTCCACACTAGCATTATCCTACCTTCAAGACGCATTTCCATCTACGAACCCACGCGTTCTCTTCGGTCATCTGGAGGGGCCCTGCTCGTGATCCCACCGGCGTCGCAAGCGCTCTTGGTGGGGATGCGGGACAGGGCCTTTTCCGTGGTGGCCCCCCGACTCTGGATCACCCTCCCCAAAGACCTTAGACAGGCCCCTACATTGGCTGTCTTCAGAAAGAACTTGAAGACCTGGCTTTTTCGATGCGCCTTCCCAGATTAGGAAATCTCCACTACCAAGTCCCATAAGCACTTTATCAGAACCAATGATTGCTGCACATTGCACATCGCACTTGCCCTGGAAGCCCTATATACACCTCCTGTCACATCAGCACTTTTAATCTTGTACCCATTGCTCTGGCCTGGCCCAGTTTTATTGTGTTTAGTGTATTGTGCCTGTTGTTTATTTTGCTTTATTCTGTTTTTAATTGTTTGACTTGCTTAGATTGTATTGTTGTGTTGTGTGTTGAGGCCTCGGCCTGTGTAAGCCGCATCGAATCCTTCGGGAGATGCTAGCGGGGTACAAATAAAGTTTAATAATAATAATAATAATAATTAGGAGTGCCACCAGCTCCTCCCAATATCCATGTCATAAACAATATGGAGTAAAAACAAACATTTACATTAAAACCAAAAATATTAAACAACACAATTAAAAACCCCATTATTAAGATCACGTCATCTAAAATCATGGTCCAAGGATGTTCCATTTGTCATATCACTCTTCCTTATTCTGTTATTGCACTAAAAACTTGCTATCCAAAAGCTTGGTCCCATAACCATATTTTTACTTTCTTCCTGAAGTCAGGAGTGATGAGGCCTGCCTGATGTCACTGAGGAGGGAGTTCTACAACTGAGGGGCTACCACTGAGAAGGCCCTGTCTCTTGTCCCCACCAGTCACACCTGTGAAGGAGGTGGGACCAAAAGAAGGCTTCCCCCAGAAGATCTCCATCCCTGAGGTAGCTTATAGAGGGAGATGTGTTCAGACACTATGCCATTGTATATAAGGGGACTTGAGCATCCACAAATTTTAGCATTCACTGCAGGTCTTGGAATCAAACCAGTGGACATCAAGGGCCCACTGTACCTAGAACATTTTAATACCATTAGGACATTGTCTCTGTTTCATAGCAAGAAAAAAATTATCTGCACCACCATTAGCCCTACTGGCACCACAGTACTGTTTAAATGGTGCCTTGTTTGTTTCGTGTTCAGTAAACGTAAGTCTTTCTTTCCTCTTTACAAATTGTTTTAATAGGTTCATGTTATCTTATTATATGATATTATATTATCCAAATGTCTTGAAAGTTAATTGTGTTTTGTCAACCATCTGCTTTGCATTAAACACAGCGCTGGGTTAAAATGCAGATGGACCAATGTACACACAAGAGTTAATGTATGAATATTGTTACAATGTGTTGTCGAAGGCTTTCATGGCCAGAATCACTGGGTTGCTGTGAGTTTTCCAGGCTGTTTGGCATGTTCCAAAAGCATTCTCTCCTGACATTCCACCCACATCTATGGCAGGCATCCTCAGAGGTTGTGAGATCTTTTGGAAACCAGACAAGTGAAGTTTATATAACTGTGGAATGTCCAGGGTGGGAGAAAGAACTCTTGTCCGCTTGAGGCAAGTATGAAAGTTGCAATTGGCCACCTTGATTAGCACCTAATGGCCTTGCAGCTTCAAATCTTGGCTGTTTCCTTCCTGAGGTAATCCTTTGTTGGGAGATGTTAGCTGGCCCAGTGATTCCGGCCACGAAAGCCTTCCTCCCTTACAGCTGTGTAGTCAATGCTGAAAGACCCCACCTTCTTCTCATCTCAAAGCTGTGGTTCTTTTTTTTTTTTTTTAAAAGTAATTGAATATATTGTTAAAAATACAAGCTAGCATTTGAAACACTCATGGTTGAATCCTGACATAGAAAAATAAGTTCGAACTTTGTAGTAAAACCAGATAGAACCTTACAGCTTAAAAGAAAGCCCATTTTAATAATGATCAGAACAATCTGAGCAATGGAGGAGTAATTAATCCCTTGTTTCGGATAGTTAAAATAGTGAAACTAAGAAGAGATTCCATTCCTCTCCCTTCCTCGGCAACAAATCTTCTTCATCTTCATCCCAGAATTTTAGAAGAGTTATCCTTATCATTATTTTTATGCTTATATTTTGTTTGTTAATCTTATGGTTATGTTGTTTTTACTCTGTATGTTTTGTGATGTTACTTGGGAACCGCTCTGAGTCCCATCGGGGAGATGGAGCGGTATATAAATATAGTATTATTATTATTATTATTATTATTATTATTATTATTATTATTATTATATGATGCACCGACAACCAGAGCATCCAAATATTACTATTATCAAGTGCAAATTTTACATATTTTGTTCCATATGTTGAGTAGGACTGTGTGCAATTGTGGTCACCATGCCCACTCCCTGCATCTGCATTTGAGGACTATTCTGCAATGACTAGAAAAGGAAGAAGGAAGAGGAAGAGGAGGGCTGAATTTGATTTGTCTGTTCATTAACATCTGCTTCTATCAATTAACAGGTCTTCCCAATTTAATAGTTGGGCATGTCATAATAATGAAATATGTATGGAAATGTCACCTAGAGGGGGCCTTTGAAATGACATCTTTCCCACACCCCGTAAAAGAAAGACTAAATATAGACCTTGCCAGATGTATAACAGCAATCGGTTTTCATGCTCTGATATGAGATCTGACCCTACAAGGCATTAGTCAATGCAGACCCAATCAGTGAAATCAATGAGCATATAAAAATAGGCCCATTAGTAGGGCTAATGAGTTAAGTCACCTTTGCTACAAGACAGTCTTAGCATGGAACCATCAAAACACTTGTGCTGAATATTGGATTTTTGCTCGAGAGGCAGAACTGATTGCAATTAAAATGGAAGACCTGCTTTCATTTCAAAACCGTATGATTTCGCTTTCTTCAGAACACTAGTTACAATTCGTTCTAACAACAGATGTATTGGGAGACATTAGGAGCACACAATTATTTGTTATCTGTGCATTTCCTAAGTTACTCTGCAGCATTGCTGAGAAATCTGTTGCCAAGAGCCAACTTTTTAAATCAAATTACTGTGTGTATCTGTATGCACATGAGAGAGAAAGAAAACTCACATAATAATAAAGCTGAAAGTGGTGCAGTTGAACTCATGCAGCTGAGCCTAAATATGTCTGACAAATCGTGTATACTGCACAGTCGCTTTTAAAGTAGATTAATCACTGTCAGTCTAGAGTCTGAATGGGAGACAAGTGTAGTTACAGGAGGTACGAAGTGAGGTGTTACTCCTCCAAATAAGAATCTACTCATGAAATGTTCCTTCACTCCCCAAATTTTGAGCATTGCAAAAAAAAAAATCAGCTGAGAATATAGAAATTACAGTTTAAGTACCCAAGGAAATGTGGCAAGCAAACCTACCAAGGAAATACAAAACACAACAAAGGTAAGTATTCCAGGTGTGAAGAATTTTCAGTGTTGCACTATATGGAAATTTGGGGACTGAAGGAAAGTTTCATCGGAGACAACAGAATCTTCATTTGGACGAGCAATGCATTCACTTCGTGGTTCGTGCCATACTCCTGGTGGGAGAAACAACTCACCCCACGGAATGAGGCACATCCCCTGCCTAGGCTGTGGGCTACCTGTGATTTCAATCATACTCAGATTAATGTGACTCAGAGTAACTAAGCAACATGCCATGCTGCTATTTTGTCTCAAAGCCAATAAAGTGGGGGGGGGGGGTTGTGTGTGTGTCAGGGGTGAATTGAGAAACTGTAAATTCCTTCTGGTATGAGAGAATTGGTCATCTGCAGGGGATGTCCGGATGTTTTGATGTTTTACCATCCTTGTGGGAGGCTTCTCTCATGTCCCCACATGGGGAGTTGGAGTTGACAGAGGGAGATCATCCGCACTCTCCCCGGATTTGAACCTGTGACCTGTCAGTCTTCAGTTCTTCTGGCACAAGGGTTTAACCCATTGCGCCACCAGGGACTCTTATATTGTCACCAATAAAGTGGTGACAATATATTATCACATAGTGGTGATATGAACACACGTGCTACAGTGTGTCCACACTGATGTCACTACAGTATAATAATATGGACCATGACAATCCATGGTCAGTTGAACTAACAGATTCCGAGATCATAGATCTAGAAGGTCCACTACATATCTGTAGAGGGAAATATTCTGAGGATCCAGGATGTTTCTCCCATATTAGCTTACCAACAGCAGGATCATTGTCTCATTCTCAGCAATCTTCTCTAAATAGCCATGGAAATGACTATACAGAGACACACTGATGCCTGGAAGTAATGATCATTCAGAAGGCAGTAGGAGAAGATTACCTCTCCCCAGATGCTCTGTAACTGAGCTAAAAGTTGCAATAAATCCCAAAGAGATATTTCAACCTCAAAACCAAATTCAGTCCAAAATGAATTGAATCAATCAGCAGCATTCATTAAAATAATGAAGTCTGACTCAATATATTAGGAGTCCCCAGTGGTGCAGTGGGTTACACGCTGAGCTGCTCAGCTTGTTGACCAAAAGGTCACAGGTTCGAATCCGGGGAGTGGCGTGAGTTTCTGCTGTCAGCCTCAGCTTCTGTCAACCTAGCAGTTCAAAAACATGCAAATGGGAGTAGATCAATAGTTACTGCTCCAGCAGAATGGTAACAGTGCTCCATGTAGTCATGCTGGCCACATGACCTTGGAGGTGTCTACGGACAACGTTGGCTCTTCGGCTTAGAAATGGAGATGAGCACCAAACCTCAGAGTTAATGTCTTAATGTCAGGGGAAACCTTTACCTTTACCTTAGCCATGGATATCTGCCCCCTTACTGTTGTTAGTCAGACTGCTATGTCATTAGCAGATACTTGTGAAGGACCACTGCTGAGTTTTCATTTATTGAAGCTCTAACCAAATTGTCATAGGCTGTGCTTTATGAAGGGGTTATTCCTCTTTATGTGTAATTCTGTAATGGTTCACGACCCTGAACCTTTGTCTTTAGAAAACTACTGAATTAATGAAAGAGAGCAAGCTCCCGTTACAAAAAGGTCAGCATTTGATTTTTCTCCTCTTTAGGACTCAGTGCCCTGAAAAAATCCCAGGACCAGCCCTTGTCTTTTTAGTTTTATCCTCACTTGGAGCTGTCCACAGTGCTGTGACTTTCTTGATTTTTTTCCCTTTATCAGAATGAAACTAATCCTGACTGCTTTCAAGACCATCAGTGTAAGCCAGATCTACAGTGGATGCATTTTTACCCAGGTTATGTCGGCACTTTGGCCTGCTAGATGCTTTGACCTACTCAGCACGACCAATGGTAAGAAACAATGGGCGATATCATCCAAAACATATGGAAGACCAAAGGTTTACCAAAGTTAGACCAGGTTCATTAACTGGATCTCAACAGCAACAAGGAACAACAACGAAATGTCATAATGGGTCACTTTCTGATCCTGCTAACTTTAGATAATGGTGTCGGTCCACCATTATCCACAGATACTGTATCCACCATTATTGGTTTGAAAACATCCTCCCCTTACAAAATAATTCCAAAAAGCAACCACTAATTTTTGAATTTTACGGAAGGGACATGAATTTTACTATTGTACATTATTTGGTTTGGGAATCTGCAGATTTGGGTCTCATAGAGACTCCTGGAACCAAGCTCAGTAGATCTCAAGGGCACATTATACTCTATGCATCTGACAGAATGTCCTCTGTGTCCATGAAATCTTGTTGCATAATACATGTGCTAGTCTTTAAACTGACTGACTACTTGTACTGCCAAAAACTAATGGGCTCACCTTGCCAGAAAGCCACAATCACTATGAAGCCTGAAATATACAACAAATGAAAAATACAAAGGTATTAACAAGGAAGTTAAGTTGTAAGTTTTGATTTCTTCATCTTTGCTTATTTTTGTTTGTCATTGAGTTTAAAGTTAGGCTGCCTCTATATTGCTTGATGTGATCTGTTTTGATGTAACTTGTTTGTATCTTTTTCCTTTTTGGTAATGAATATTTGTCATATATGCTGGAAACCACCCCGAGTCCCTTCAGGGATATAGGGCAGTCTATAAATAAATTGTTGTCGATGATGATGATGTTGTTATAAAAAGTATTGGAAAAAAACTATCTTTAAACCAGTTTAAAACAAAACTGAAGGAGGAAAAAGATGCATCAAAGTTGAAAAGAACAAAAAAAATGCAATTTTATTTTTTTATTTACTTACTTACTTCATTTCTACTTCTCCTTTCTCGACCCTAAAGGGACTCAAGGCGGCTTACTAGTCCGGCAAAAATTCAATGCCACACAGGTAAACAATAAAACACATCTCATCAAAATATAAACAGTCTAAATAAATAAGCAATTAAAACACATATCAACCAATCAAAACTAAATAAGACAAAAACAGCCTCTCAAAGATAAATTGGTGAAGCCACTGTGTAAAGAACCAAACGAAAAATGGAAGCAACACAGGAATGTTTTAAAACATTACTTTAGGGTTCCTGCCTATATTATCTTTAACAGCATGTCAGATATTTACCAAGTGGTGAATTCTTCTGTTCCACCCACTTGGAAAGACCAACCAATCTCCAGTTTGGAAAAGGAGCCACATTTGGGGCGAGAAATAGGAGGACTAGAAGGGGCATTGAAAAGACTTTTCCATGTGGGTATATAGCAACATACCACTTTGGGGCTTCCATTATTCACTATAGTCCATGAATATCAACCATAGCAACAGGAGGGCAAAGGATGCCTAAAGGCAGCTATTGCTTACCGAAAGTGACCAAATGACTGCCAAATTACAATGCCTTCCACAAAACCAGCTATGAATATTACACCAAGACAATGTTCTGGAACTCTTGCTCATGTTATAGCTTTCAGAAAGATTGGGACAGGGGATGATCAAATTACCTCATCTAATTATGACTTCAGAGAAGTTGTACTGCGGTAGATATGAACATGAGCAATGGATCTGGATGGATGCCAGCTCAAATTTGAGCACAGTCAGGAATTCTTTGATCAGCCTTAGGAAATATCATTAGGACTAAGATACAATGGGTCACAGTCTGAAGCCTCCCAGACCAGCTGGTAGAAATGTAAGGCAGCAAAAATAAAACGGACTGTATAAGTGAAACCGTAAAATCAGACGAATAATCAAACCATCAGAAACAAAACAATATAACAGAATGATAAGCTCAGAAAAGGATTAAAAGCATAGGGTAATTAAAAGGGTCTCAATATGCCACTAAAAGCATTTCAGCTTGACCATGGGAAATTTAACAGCATGCCTTATAATGAATGGATTTATATCTGTGAAGCACCTGAAACTGAGGATATAGCACACATATTATTTGACTATAAATTGTACCAGAAAGTGAGAGACTTCTACCTTGGTCTATATATCAAATGGACAATGTATTGGGAATCTCACATCAGAACAACATATTTTATGTGTGGTCAAGACCCAAAAATAACATATAAAAAGCTCTGTATTTAAGCAAAACAACAAGTCTGAGAACCACATACTGTATGTGAGGCTGATCAGGGTCAATTGTAGGGGTGATAAGGAAATATGATGCATATACTTAGTTTTATCAGTTTTATCATATCTTATCAAATTTATTTACTGTATGTTATAAGTGTCTTATTTTAACATACTACATAGTTGTTTGTTTTGGTATTGTTTGGTTTGGTACTGTGAGATAGCCTAAGGGCGGTGGTTCCCCAGAGGTTTTGGCCTTCAACACCCAGAAATCCTAACATCTACTAAACTGGTTGGGATTTCTGGGAGTTGTAGGCCAAAACACCTGGGGACCCACAGGTTGAGAACCACTGGCCTAAGGGCTAATCAATAAAATTACTACTACAGGTTGACTATGGGGAGGGTGTTCCAAACTTAAGGCTCTGTAGACCTTTTCAACCTCTTCTCCCTTTGTCTCATTTTTGAAAGGACCAGGGGGGAAAACAGCTTTGTATCTGCTTCAATAGTACCATCTACAATATGAACAGATCTATTGCTTTACTTCTTTGAGCTGAGGTCTTGTTTAATTAGCACTTTATTGTAAAATGCAATGTAAAACCCATGGCTCAACCCATACAAGATGTCACCACCTGTTTTTTTCTTAAATCACTCTCCACACTAAAGCCATCCATTGACTCTGTATACTATTTCCAGGTGGGTGGAGAACCTGACATGGGGTGGAGTAGATATGCAAGTTCACTTCTGGCAGCCTAAATCTGGATTCATTCCTCTAAACCACAGGAAGCCAAGAAAATGACCAACTGGGCATTCATTTTGTTTACTCAATGTGTAATTGAACATTTATTGCATCTTGCAGTAGTCATACATTGTCCCTTTTGTATTTCTAGGTGCAGAATCAGAAATGCCGTCATTTCATAAAGCACGCCACCCATAGCTATTTGCTTGTCTTTGTAGTCATCAATCCATCTTTCTTTCTTCCTCCAAGAGCTACAGGATTTAAATCCTGGCTCCGGAAAGCAATTCACTCTTGTTGCTAAGCAGCTGGCTTAGGCACATGTAACGGCAATCATGAAAATTCTTACAATGGGAGAAACAGAAAGCTCTTGTTTGTTTGTTTAAGAGCTCCCAACAAGGTTACAGATCAGCTAAGAAGTAGAAGAGCAACATTCCTTCAGGTAAAATACAGAAGCTTGAAAAGCTTCATTGAGCTTGATGAAGTTTGCTGCCCTTTGAAGGCTTCCTCTTCCTTAAGAGCTTGATATTCTTTTTCTCTCTCTAATGATTCCATAAAAAGCATCACTTTATATTATTTTGCAGATTGGGAATCATATGGCTCTCCAGATATTGCTGGACTGCATCTGCCAGTATTGCTAATCATGACCTATAGCAACCCATAGCAAAGACCACCTGCATTGAAATGATAATTCTCCGCCATCAACTTTGTTGAACTGGCCAAGTTGTCTGAATGCCCAATCACGGTCTCCCAAAGCAGATACCTTCTTCTCTACTCAAGAATGGATAACAAAATGTTGATGGTCAACAAAAGAGATGTAAAGATGGGCTTAAAACTAACCTTAAAAATGTGAAATAAACACCAAGAACTGTGAAGACCTGGCTTTGGTTTGCATTTCATGTATTTTTTTTTCTGGTTTGTAATGCTTTTATGTTATATTATGTTTACTGTACTGATGGGTGTGGCCTTATGTAAGCCACCCCGAGTCCCCTTGGGGGAGATGGAGGCGGGGTATAAATAAAGATTTATTATAGTTTTATTATTATTCAAGCATTCTGACTGGAGATTAGCTGTTAATAACAAGTACTATGGATTCTGAAGAGGCGCAAATGGAGGGCAAAGGGGAGAAATGTGCTGAGAGGAAAGCACATTCTGTTAGAAATAGAAACCTCCTAGTAATTTGTTTGTATATAATTTTGTTTGATTACTGTATTGTATATGTACAGTATGTTTTGGTATGCAGCTTGCCTTTCACTCTATGTTTCTTTAGGCTGGGGGGGGGGCTGCAGACCACATGATTAGATCTGGGACTGCTCAGAGCTCAGACTCCATTTTAAAGGACTGCTCAGAGCTCAGACTCCATTAGACCTTCAGAATGTAAAGATGTTGCTGTTGATTGCAGGAAAGGTGACCTGTGTTATCTGCACAGAGGAACTACTTCAAACCTATCTGTAACTGGATTGACAAGTTATGAACCTATATGCTGAATGCATAAAGGTTGTGAGTAAACTAGATATGTTACTATTAATGTTGTCTACTTTATTTTTGTCTCTTGAGAGTATGATATAGAAACAAGATATTTTATGGGAGAGTAGATGTTTTGGGGCAACTGAAAAATGGCTATATTTTGTGCATTGGAATAATCTCTGTTCCTAACAGATCAGAGACAGCTAGGTTATCAGTCTAACAACTGGAAACCAAACTGCCTTACATAAGTACATGTGGTTATATACCACTGAAGAGAAGATTTTACTCAAACAAGTTTTTTTAATCTTCTCTGGAAGATCATACTTTTACAAAAGGTATGATTTTCAAATGGTTGCGAATGCCATTTTCTCCAAAAGGTTATGGAGATTCTGGTTTTCCAAAACATCAAGTAAATCCTTATCATGACCGCCTCTGGAAGACAACCATACTTGGCCAGAAGTGATAGCTCATGATGATGATGACTATGATGATGGCAACTACTGGGAGTTTAAGTTCAACACTATTGGGAGGGCCATACAATTCCCACCCTCATTTACACAATATATATACACACCTATGGCAGTAGTTTATAGAATACTATGATGTACTGTTCTCATAAGAAACTCAGCATATGACAGCTATGAAGGGAAACAATTCTCTTTGCTGCCTTTCAGCAACCCCGTCCCTTGGAAATGCGCTCATATGCATTCACAGGCAACCACAGGATTTAAACTTCAGCATGACACCACTAGTTTATATGTCAGGTTCTTTGTAGTAAGAGTGAGAAATTTGTTTTGGTTCATTTCAGATTGGAACTTGCAAAAAGTGCAAACGTCTACATATTTAGGATGAAAGTATATAGATTTTCCTTAAAAACTAATGTCTCGAAAGAAATTGGAGCCTCTTGGGGGCAAAACTGAACTGTGTCGTAAATGTTTGTAGGCTGTTTTGAGAAGTTTCCAAGATGAATCAATCAACTGATCAATCAATCCATTCTGTATAGGGTTGAAAGGTGTCCTATAGCCTAATCCCTTTCCACATTTGATGGATTTAAAATGTTTCTTTCTTTTAGACTAATTAACAGAATAATTCTACAAACTCACTTTGTATGTTAAGATCTCTGTTTTTACAGACCTTAAGGATCTATCAGCACGTTTCGCGAACCAACTATGTAACCCTGACAGATAGACCAGTGCATATTTAACAAGGAAAGTCTCAGAGATGATGTCAAATGCATCAAAACACTTTGTGGGAGCTGAAGTTATTTTTGAAATGTCCCTATAGATTTTTAAAATGTCGCCATAAGGAAGGCTGAGCGAAGGAAGATAGACACTTTTGAACTGTGGTGTTGGAGGAAAATTTTGAGAGTGCCTTGGACCGCGAGAAGATCCAACCAGTCCATACTCCAAGAAATCATGCCCGACTGCTCACTAAGCAGAAGAGGGGCCGAAAGGAAGAGGGGCTGGCCAAGGGCAAGATGGATGGATGTTATCCTTGAAGTGATTGACTTGAGCTTGAAGGAGCTGGGGGTGGTGACGGCCGACAGGGAGCTCTGGCATGGGCTGGTCCATGAGATCACGAAGAGTTGGAAGCGACTGAAAAAAAAACAACCCTATAGATTGTACACAAATCTCTATGGTTGCTATATTGTCTTAGTGAGAAAGTTTAGGTCACATCAACTTGAAGAGAGATAAAAAGGGGGTTTCAGCTCTTGAGTTCATGCAGCTCACTGACATGGTCAACATGAGTTACAGTGTCCAAAGCTTGTCCAAGCTGTTCTGAAAACTATTTTAACTGAATTGATCACTCACAATTTTAGTATTTGCAGTACTGGAGTTCTGAATTAAGAACTCATTTGCAGCAAATCTGCAAATGTTAAATATTGCCATCATTTGGGTAGAAAGCTATTATTTATTATAATAGGTTTACTGACTTTGGAATTGACTGAGGTGTTCTTTCATCCAATTCTCACCTTGGTCTTGCACAGATCTTTCTAACTGATATACGAGGAAATGAACCACAATGCAAAAGGAGCATTTAAATCAGCTATACAATATGGAAGAGGAAGGTATCATTTTGCTCCCTCCACGTCCTGCACTGTGGTTTTAAGAGTAACACTGCATCACTTCCAATTTTCAGGTCAAAATGTGACTCAATTTTATAGGGGTTGTGAAGAGAGACTAATGTGGGCCAAGCAGGTTAAACCACCACATTTCTGTCATAGTATCAGTGGGTGCTGACTTTGGGAGGGCCTGGGGACTACATATACGTGCCTGTCAAGCTAAGGAGATCCCTGGAATTTCACAATTTTCTCAGGTAAGAAATACACAGAGGTGCTTTTGCCATTTCCAGTCTCTAAAATATTGCCTGCAGCACCTGGTATTCACTGGCAGTCTCCCATCAAAGTACTAACTAGAGTTGAACCTTTAATGTGTAAAATCAGAGTTGGCTAGCACTTTAAAGGTCAAATTTTACAAATCCTGCCAATTCAAGAAATTCACTTCCACAGTATCCCTGACAAATGGCAGCTCTAGTCTTTATGTAAAAATAAAAAGGAGAACATAGCACCTTCTGAGGTACTCTGTTCTACTGTTAGCAACTCATTACTGTCAGAAAGTTCTGAACATTTGTTAAATCCTTTTTATTGTGACTTCCTATCTTCTGAAATAGTAGAATTTGTTCTGTATGCTACATAAAAGCCATTCATGTTTATTATTTCATTCCTAGGTGGAGTGCGTCCAATTTCCTCATTTCTCACATTTCCTCATCTCTCATGCTCCTTGGATTTATTGGAGATGATAACCTTCTCAAGCCTCCTCTATTTAATGTTATCTCTGTTTGTAATATGTCATTTTATTTCCTGAAGCGTATGTCTTCTTTGGTTTGCAGTTTCCTTAGCTCTATATACTTGAGGCAGTGGGAGGGCCTGCAGATCATGTGACTGTTTAGAATACAGTTTTAAAAGGATGACAGTTGAGGAATGACAGTTGAGGCTTGAGTCAGTTTTTTTAGTCAGGTGTCAGTGTAGGAAGTTAGAAACCAGTTGAGTTCCTTTGAAAGTAGTACAGAAGCAAGTGTAGGAAGTTAGAAACTGTTGAGTTTCTCTGAAAGTAGACTGTTATGAACTGTTCAGAGCAATATAGTTTTGAAGAGACTGATAAAGACTGGAAGTTAAAGATACAAACTGAAACTAAAGTTTAACCTGACAAGAAAAAGCCTGTATATTTAAATACATGAAGTTGTGAGTAAAACAAACATGTTATTTTAAAGAAGTCCAGTCGAATCTTTGTCTGCTGGGAGCATAGAACAGAAACAAGGTATTTACATGCCCATTACCCAATAAACTAAAAGAACATTTCCAAGACGCTCCTACCCAGTAGGTTATGATCCTCACAGCTCATAATCCATATCCCAAAAGGACTTGTCTCCATTGAGTAATTCTTCAGTACAATACTTCCAGTCACAGAATAAGGGAGTCACAGTGTTGGAAGAGATCACAAGGGCCATCCAATTCTATTCCTACCACGCAGCAAGACACAAAGCACCCCTGTAGTACATTATTTGCCATTTTCCTGAAGACTATCTACATTGACACTTATTTTGGGGCCAATATACCATGTCGAACACCTGATGAACAGCTGATGATGATAAGCGTTCCCATATGGACTCTCCCAGTCCCCCCACCCCCAGGTCCACTATGTTGCTGTCGTCTCTGGAGATGACATGGGACCTACCAGTTTTCTGCTCACCCTGAGTCAGCCAGAGTAATGAGGTGCCGAGGAAGGAAGGAAGGAAGGAGAAATTTCCTCTCCTCTTCTACTTTCTTTCTCAGAGTTCCCTGTTGTCCCAGCTGACATCAAGGCGTGCAGCAGGGAACAGGTAAGTTCTGTGTTGAGGCTGGAGATAGCCATGGCATGGGGGATGGGGAAAAGGGGGACTGCCATTCTGTGACCACAGGTTACCCATGCCCAGGAAATGCAAGATGGCAGTGGGGACAGTTGCAGCCAGTTCAATTTGGGCCCCACTGCCCCAAGTTGGAGAAAAGACCATCATGGGGCTGGTCAACCTAAGTGATCAGTTAAGATGAGACCTGAGTTGATGTAGCCTAGAACTTCAGTGGTTTCAACCAATACCTTTGATATGTTTAACCTGTCATGCCCAATATTCCTTTCGCATATAATATTAGCAGGTGCTATCCATTTTATATGTATGCGCATCTAAATCTTCCTAATCCAATATAGATACTTCTGTTAATCTCTGCTGAAATTAATTTTAGGAGCACTTGACCAGCCCTCCATCCTGTTAAGTTAGTGGTTCCCAACCTGTGGTTCGTAGACTAGCAGTGGTCTGCAAGTACTAAAATATGATCCACCGCCTCACTGTTACTACACTGTTGCAACAAGAGTGACAGGTCTCATGAAACCCTCTTATAGTGCCAAGGCTTATTAAATATGGCTTTCTCTGGGCAAGCAGATGGCACCTACTCGATGGCAAATGTTCTGTATCAGAAACTAGAGCTGATGTGGTCTATCTGAATTTTCTGAATCAGCACCCCAAATAACCAAACTGAATCTAAAGTTGACCAAAAATTGATTTGTAACCCTTTTGGTACTAATGTTGGAGAGTAGTTCCTAGTCAGAGTGGTTCCTGGTTAAAAAAAGGTTGGGAACCACTGTTTTAAGTTGACCTTGGATTCTGTCTCTGCCCTCTATTAGTTACTTTTGATGAGCGTCCTCACTATCCCATCTTTCAAGTCCTTTATGGACAAAAATTCCCATGCCTATAGAATCCTACTTTTGACCTTTCTATAGCTTAGAAGACGCTATTGATGGAATGTTATAAAGAGAAGTCACCCTTCTCTTTATAACAGGCCATCATTCCTACTACATGCGGTATATTCATTTTCTGACAGGCACATTTATTGCCTGAGAAGGTGGTACATAAGGATCCTTGATGTGGATCTTTCTTTTTTCTTTCTCAAGGAGACTTGCTCCTTCAATAAATATAGTAGGGAATATAGGTTCCTCTGCAAGCTTTGATAAAAAAAAAAATAGGTGCATTGAGTTTGGAATCAGTGATAGAAGTCATACAGTTCTTGTTGCTTGAAGTATTGCATAAACACTAACTAATTAAGCTTCAGTGTGTTCAAGTGGAGAATGAAAGAAATATTATTTTGGCCATATATTGTTAAGAAGTTATCTAGTTTGGAAGCTGAGTAACTGTATTTTAATTTTATAAATGCTAATAAAAAGACGCATATAGGTCAGGACCCTATTAGTTGTCCCAAAGTGAGCGGTCTCATTGAACTAATGAGTTCATGGTGACTCAACACCTATGTACATCTGATTTGTCCAATGGATCTACTCTAATTAGAAATAGCAAGTACCGTCAGGCCACTGTAATTACAACTGGAGAGATTTAGATATTCAAGATTTTATGTATTTACTTTATAACTACAGGGTGGTTTTTTAAATATTCATCTCTGGCATCGTAGAATAAAAGAAGCTCAGTTCAGGATATAATAAAAGGTAAATGCCATTGGGTGCTGTCAATTTGAATAGGAAAGGCTTAACAATGTAGGCCAGCATTCCTCATGCACTACTTAGTTACATAACTACATTAGTTGCATAGCTAAGTAGTGCTCCCAGTCCAACCTGCCCCCACCCCAAGGCTGAGTTCGCAGGCAGTACTGCGGCAAACAACCAAGGCAGGCTGGTCTTTCCATCCCACCTCCTGCAAGCAATCTCCAGGGTGACAGTGGAAAGCAGGATCCCTGTCACAATTCTTCCTCCCAATGAAAATCACTTGTGGGAGAGACAGTAGAAATGTCCAAATGATAGGGAAACTCACCCTTGTGCTGGCAGTGGCTGATGCCTAATGAATCAGGACTGTCCCTTTGTATTCCCTACACTATTAAATATAATAATAAATTCTAGCCTTCCTTTTCTTGCAAAATAATAACAACTTAATTTTTATACCTCACTTCCATCTCCGTGAAGGGACTCGGGGCGGCTTACAAAGAGACATGCCCAACAAAACAGGTTAAAATAAGCATCAAAAAACATGCAGTATCAAACATCAATAAACATAAAATCAGACAACATTATAAAAACTATTAAAAGCAATATCATGGCTCTAACTCACGTGTATACCACCCATGAGGTGGTTCACACATGTACAGAACAATCTATGCATTTTGATTCAGAAACAGCATTAATTTGAGCTCACAAAACAAAACCAAGGATTTGTGTCACTTTGAAGCGACATAGTACTTAATGCTCTGATAATATCATTAAGGCATAGTTATACAGGTTCATTCCATCAATTACGGGGTGATTGTATCTGATGATCTGATGAAGTGGTCTCTACTCTACAAAATCTTACACCATAATAACATTTTAAAGTTGTTTAAAATACTACAGGATTCTTTGGCCTGAATCTTAACTAATTTCTACCCACACTTTTTGGGTGTGTGTGTGTGTGTTAGGAGCAGCTTGAGAAACTGCAAGTCACTTCTGGTGTGAGAGAATTGGCCGTCTGCAAGGACACTGCCCAGGGGACGCCCGGATGTTTTTCTGTTTTATCATCCTTGTGGGAGGCTTCTCTCATGTCTCTGGAGATGACAGAGGGAGCTCATCTGCACTCTCCCTGGATTCGAACCTCCAAGCTGTCCGTCTTCAGTCCTGCCGGCACAAGGGTTTAAGCCATTGCACCATTGGGGGCTCCTACTGCTGTGGCTGAGAGAGTGAGGGCCACCATCATGCTCTCCCAAGCTGGTGAGGGAGCACCAGGAGAAGCAGGGCGAGAGGAAAGAGCTGGAAGAACGACAGTGACAGAGGCCATTGCTGCAGCAACTTCCATAACAGAAGCTTTGGTTGAACACTTGAATGTAGGGATTGCACATGTCTATGTAAACCAAAGGAAGCTTGGCCATGAAGTGAAGACGCTGCAGATCCATACGGCTCAGTTTGCCAAGCAGACAGGCCAGTGGATCAGCATGGTGGAAAACTTCAATCAGGCTTTGAAGGAAATTTGTGATGTGGAAAACTGGGCTCGTAGAATTGAGATGGACCATTGCCACCAGACTGGAGTACATTTACAAGAGGCAGCTGCAGCCTTCCACCTCTTGAATGGACACCTGCTTGTCAGTCCTTGGCACCTGCACAGCTTGGATTCCTTCTCCCATTCTCTTTTCATAGCCAATGGCAGTAAAGTGCCAAGCTGTTTACCTGCAAGCTATTGCTATGTATCTGTGGCTGTATTTTAGAGTAGGGAAAGAAATCCCTCCTCTCCTGCCTCAGCTGCTGTTGGGGATGTGGTTGTGTTTCTTCTGCACAAGTGAGGTAATGTCTTGTTTCTGGGGAAACAAAAACAAGAGCTGGGTGGAGTGAGGCGAAAACAGTGTTCACATTGCACTGGAAGATGGAGGGCTTGGCTCTTCTGGATTAGTTTGTATTGATCTTTGCTGTAAAGTTAGAACTAATTACAAACAGAACAGAACCACAGACTCAGCAGAATTTACATGTTGACTTGTTATGCAACAATTAGTGTATTTCCCAAAACAAAGGAGGGGAAAGTGTTGTTGTGGTTGTTTTTTTAAATGCCTTACCTCCAAAGGAGAGGAGGAGGTGGGATGATCCAGCCTCAACAAACAGCTCAGCTTCTATTTTTGTTTGTTTTGTTTTGTTTTTTAAACTACAGAGCCATTTGGGGCTGATTCTCCCTTTCTTCGTTCTCCGAAAGCATGACAATTTAAAAACAATAAAATGGAGGTCTCTGATGCTCCACTCTTCTCTTCTTTCTCCTTTCCCCAAGGTAAGGAATTTTGTAAAACCTGAAATGAACATCTCTGGAACTCCTTGTTCCTAGAACCGTATTCCAGATTTTGCAAACCGCCTTGCCTCAGAAGGAGAAGCAAAGAGAGAAGAGTGGAGCTTCAGAGACCTCAATTTTGTAGTTTTTAAACTACAATACCTTGCCTTTGGAGAAAGAACGAAGGAAGGGACAACCAGCCCCAACTAGGGGTGCGACTATTATATGAGGAAAATAAAAATACAATTTTGGCACCCCAAAAATGGGGTAAGACTATTATAAAGTGGCAACTGTTATGCAATGAAATGCAGCAATTGAATAGGTCTAGTCTCATTGCAACTAAAACAGGATTCAGGGTTTGTGGTCTGGAGGATATTCCTTGGTATTGTGATTGTGACAAATCTATATACGGTAAATAAAAATGTTATGTTCGTTTGTGGGCTTAACATAACTCAAAAACCACTGGACGAATTGCCGCCAATTTCGGCTACATGAAACCTATTAACCCAAGAAGTGACCATCACTCAAGAAAATTGATTTTGTCATTTGGGAGCTATAGTTGCTGGGATGTATAGCTCACCTACAATCAAAGAGCATTCTGAACTCCACCAATGATGGAATTGAACCAAACATCGCATGCAGGACTCCCATGACCAACATGGGCATTGACGGGCATTGACCATGAGTTTGGGAGTTGTAACCAACATCCAGAGAGCACTGTGGGCTCCAACAATGATGGATCCAGACCAAACTTGGCACGAATACTCAATATGCCAAAATGTAAAAACTAGTGGAGTTTGGGGGAAATAGACCTTGACATTTGGGAGTTGTAGTTGCTGGGATTTACTGTTCACCTACAATCAAAGAGCATTCTAAACCTCACCAATGACTGAAATGGGGCAAACTTCCCCCATGAGCAACAGAAAATACTTAAGGCCATCCTGTCCAACTTTCTTCACCAGGGCAAGAAAGTGTCATCAAAGCCCTCCTGACAAAGAGCCATCCAGACATAGATATAGATAGATATATATGATTTACACACAGAGAGATATAGTATCATAGATTTGAAAGGGACCCCTAAAGAAGGACAATTATATGTTGCCTGTTCCAGAGTAGGCAAATCAGACAATCTCCACATCAACACTGACAAAGAAACAAGAAGAAATACTGTTTACCCACAAACATAAAGAAATTACATATATTCGAAGCCAACATTTTCTCATTATTTTATTTTCCAGATTACCAGACTGGACCACAACAACGCATGGCAGGTGATGGCTAGTTCACAATAAAGGCATAATAAACCCAAAAGATATTACCACAAATTTTGTTTAGACAATTCCTATTGGAGTTGATAACTTTACAGATCTCCAAAGCTAAGCCACTGCATTTACCAATAGGCCTGCCAGCTTTATTTTTATCACATAGTGCCAGTTATAATAATCTAAATTACAATTCCAATACAACTATTAGTTAATAATTATGTAAAATTGCATTTAGACAGCATGATATCCAATGTTTTCATGAGGGGTGAACAAGGCTAAATTCTCCCAATTCTCTAAAATCTTTCATTCTCCTCTCTTGCTTTTCTTCTCCCTATGAGGTAGGAGATACTTGTACTGAAAGCTTTCACTTTTTGTTAGCGATATGTTCTTGTTTATAAAGAAGGAACTATGGCTGAAGATAACTATTACTAGGTATATCAACTTCATAAATGTATGGCTTTGTGATAGCTACAATTTCCCAGATATAAATGTGCTTCTCTAAATTAAGCTCCTCATGTCTGGCTAAACCTTTGCCCATGAGTAAGTCAACTGTGTCGCCTCATTCATTCTACTTTTCCTCCTCCTGGAAGCTATTATTATTTTAGCCCATCAGATCCCGCTTCCTCAGGCGCAGAATACAAGGATGTATAAGCCTTGGCATTTGCTTCTGATATATCATCATGTACTTTTGAACTTACATAATAACAATTATTATATAACTGAGGGGGCAGAATAATGAAGAATTACATTGTCTTAGTCTTATTATTATAATATAACTTGAGGAGAATAGTAATAAAGAATTACCTTTCCCTGGTCTTTAATCAAAATGGAGACTGTAATCAAGAAACCAGAAGCAGACTAGGACTTGGAAAGGTAGCTATGATGGAATTACACAAAATACTAAGATGTAAAGATATATCATAGAATATAGACGTTAGGATGGTCCACACCGTTCAATTTCCCATTTTTACGAAAAGCTGTGAAAGCTGGAGAGTGAAGAAAGTCGATAGGAGGGGAATCAACTAATTTGGAATCTGGTTCTGGAGAAGGGCCTTATGGATAGTGTAGACAAATACATGAGTCCTAGAGCAAATCAAACTTAAACTATTCCTAGAAGCCAAGATGATTGAACTGAAACTGTTGGGACTTCAACCCTAACGTGAGAAGACATGACACACAAGAAAAGATAAAATGGGTGCCAGTAAGAAAAGAGGAAGACCACAGTACAGATGGATAGACTCAGTTAAGAAAATCAAAATTCTGAGTTTGCAGGACCCGAATAGATCTGCTAAAGACAGTGTCTTGGAGGTATCTCGTTCATAGGTTGACCACAAGTCAATGCTAACTTGATGACAATTAGCATCACTAAATCAGATCACAAAAAGAAATATATAAGCACTGCTATTCTGTTAACTATCTTGAGAAAGCATGACACACACAAATATACTTACCAAATCCAACAGAAATGCACATTCAGCATGGACCTGTATGTTGGAATTAAGTCAATGATTTCCCCTTAGTTGCAGGTGGCCAACAGTCACATGGCTTTTGAAGATTTCCTACTAAGGGAAATATAACAGTGGTTCTCAACCTGGTGTGCCCAGATGTTTTTGACCTACAACTCCCAGAAATCCCAGCCAGTTTACCAGCTATTAGGATTTCTGGGAGTTGAAGGCCAAAAACATCTGGGGACAGCAGGTTGAGAACCACTGACATACATTATCCTAAAGGTTAGATATGCTAATTTATATCTTTCTTTGATGACTTAGAAGCAAGCATTAGCATTCTATTAAGTATTTACAACCTCAAAAACCAACCTTATATCATAAAATGTTTGGATTCATGTTTATGGTTGTTGTATCAATGTTATGACCACAAATGTCGTCTTGTAAGAAATTAATCAGTGCCATCAATGTATCAATTTCGGAAGCACTTGGGAATGAGCTGGTAGGTCAAAAAGCACCCAACAAGATTTCACATTAACCTGCTCCCAAGTGCCTCCGAAATTCCTGTGTAGACAGTGCTGTGCAGCTTCTAAGGTTGGTTTTGGTGATCATAGCTACATTTCCAACTATGCAGATGTAGCTCCATCACTGTAACTATGTCTCCTGATGCAGCATATTGGCTAATGATTAGGATCTCATGGGAGGCAACGCTAACCAATTAGTTTCCTATCCAAATCATCCTGGCAAAATATTCCATTAAGTTGCACTCCAGCAACAGGCTATCCAAATACATAATCCGAAATTATATTTTATGTAATGATTGACTTGCAATCACAATGTACAGTCAGCAGGGAAATACATAAAAAGATTGACTGGTAGGGGATATATGCTTCTTAGACTGGATGGCCCACGAGGTCTCTTCCAACTCTATGCTTCTATGACATGGGGTTGCCTTTGAACACTGTCCGGAAGCTTCAAATGGTCCAATGGATGGCAACCAGATTACTAACAGGAGCAGCACTCAGGGAGCATACAATTCCTCTGTTGCTTCAGCTCCACTGGCTGCCAGTCTGCTACTGGACACAATTCAAAGTACTGGCTTTAGCCTATAAAGCCCTAAACAGTTGTGGCCCAACTTACCTGTCTGAACACATCTTTGCTTATGAACCTGCTAGGACTTTAAGATCGTCCAAGGAGGCCCTGTTCTCAATCCTGCTTGTGTCACAAACACTTTTGGTGGGGACAAGAGGCAGTGGTGGCCCCTCAGCTATGGAACGCCCTTCCTGGGGACATCAGATCAGCCCCCTCCCTCTTAACATTTCGGAAAAGAGTCAAGACTTGGTTGTTTGAGCAAGCATTTGAAAATGAAAGGTAAAAGACATAGGAATTTGGAAGAACTGGACGACGAGATTGGACTATGTTTTTATTACAAGATGTAAATGATTTATGTTTTTAATACTCTTGTTATGATTTTATATTATGTGTTAATGTTTTTAAATGCTTTATGGTGTTTTTGAGCATCGAATCGTTGCCATTGTAAACCGCCCTGAGTCACCTGAAGGTTGAGAAGGGCAGTATACAAATATAGTAAATAAATAAATAAATAAATAAAGTTGACCAAAAACTGATTCGTAACCCTTTTGGTACTAATGTAGGAGAGTGGTCCCTTGTCAAAGTGGTCCCTGGTCAAAAAAAGGTTGGGAACCATTGATTTAGAAAGACTCCCTTAGGATACCCCAGGAGACTAAAATGACAATGAGATATGGTAAGAACTGTTACCCATACAGTTATCTAAACATAGCAGAAAATGAGCTAACAAAAACAAAACAATAAAGGATGCACTTGAATTTAAACTTAATTGCCTGGGCTCGTTTGCTAGGATGTGCAATTTCCCAATGAAACAGACACTTATTTGGATTTGTGTTAAAATGAAACAAAGGTCCCAAGAAAGGCAAATTTTATGTGGTGTACTTGTGTGTTTTGTTTCCTGCAAAACACAATTCAAGAAAGAGCTGCAGAACATTTATATTTTTTACTTGGGCCATGACAAAACGGTTGTTTATCTCTCTGCTTTATACCAATTTAGAAAAATCAGTGTTCAGGTGCAAATCTCAGTAGGTGTTAATCTTGATTTCTAAAGAGTTGACAAGTCAATGGGACCTTTCTATTTTGACAAATTTGCTCCCTGGAGTCAAGACATCCTTTCTCATGAGAAGAGGTGAAAACAACCAGGCTTACAATCACTTTGTTTTGATACTGTTTGGTATCATTTATCTGAAAAGTATGGGCAAAGAGAATTTAAGGCAGTCGCTGAATAGCACAGATAACCAAGCCCGTGATTCCTATAGAATCTTTTCATTAAATATGAGCTGTCCAATTCATCTTTGGCTGTGTTCACTTTATTTTGACTGAAAACAAGTTGTTTTAGGAGTGAATTTTATATAAATGATTTTTTGGTTGAGGGTACAATTCACCCAGAGTCTGGCGAGAATGAAACATAGAATTCAATGAACCTGCTCTGCCTTGGAGGTGGAAGAACAACCGAATTATATCCAGCACGGTGTAATGGTTTGAATTTAGGACTATGACTCTGGAAAGTAAGGCTTGATTCCTCACTTGACGATCAAAACCTAGTTGATGACCATGGGTGAGTTCCACAGTTTCATATCCAAAAAACACCATGATAGGTTACTGTAAGTCAGATAGGGTCACCATGGAAGTGGCTTGAAGGTAAACAATAACAATTCTACATAATCTACTTACTTATGAATATGTAGCTAAGTATATATAGCTTTTTGGTCATGTCAGGAGCAACTTGAGAAACTGCAAGTCGCTTCTGGTGTGAGAGAATTGGCCGTCTGCAATGACGTTGCCCAGGGGCCTCCCACAAGGATGATTTCAATGTTTTTTTATCATCCTTGTGGGAGGCTTCTCTCATGTCCCCGCATGAGGAGCTGGAGCTGATAGAGCAAGCTCATCCACCTCTCCCCGAATTCGAACCTGTGACCTGTCGGTCTTCAGTCCTGCCGGAACAGGGTTTTAACCCACTGCACCACCGGGGGCTCCAGTATATATAGCTAAGTATACTTACTTATGAATATATAGTTAAGAAATACCCCGTTTCAACCCTCCCCCTTTTACCTGAAAGCAGCTAACCAGAAGCTGGAAGTCAGTTTAGGTGGTAACTGGAGAGCGGGAAAATGTCATTTCCACCTCTTCCTGCCAAAAAGTGAGGCTGATACAACAAACTGCAACAGGAGACATGCTTCTGATTGTTTCAGTCTCATTCGCAGGTGAGAGGGTTGCAAATGCCATCCTGATCGTCAACTGAACAGATTTTCATCTCTCAATATATCTGCTGTTAATGAACACAGAGCACCTATGGATCTGTAGCTCTAGGTTACAAATCTATAACGGCAATACAGAATGACACCTAGAATTTTGATCTTGTTCAATTTAGTTATTTTTACTAACACTGGTAATATAAGAGAGAGCAGGAATCCCCACTTCAATTTGGAAATATAACTATGTGTAAAACCATATTTGGGGACAGAGTGAAGCTTTGCGCAGGGAGCTGGTATTAATATGTGTTACATCATAGTCAGAAATAAGTTCAGATGAGCTGAGACTGTGCTTGAGTGGGATGTCTTGTTCACACCTCCATTAAGCAGAACCAGGCTGTTAATTTAGATATCTACTTCTGCAATTTGTCATTCTCTTTTGCAGGAGGTTCAGCTAGATTTAATCCTGTGCACAGATAAAAAGACCTCTCTCTTCAACAGAAATAATCAGAAAAACCACACAGTAAGGAAGATTTTATAAACAGTCACAAAGCTTTTTCTCTTTTGTGCACTGTTTCTAGCTTGAGCTATTAAATCTTCTAGCTCCAATGTTTTGTTCACTGTTGTTTTGCCATGCCTGAGATATATAATTAAGAAAGCAAATGTGCACACCAAGTACATAGGAACAGCTTTGCAATCAGTGGTTCTGTGGGCAAAAAAAAAAAAAAAATACAGCCATTCATGCAAACGCTAATGAAACACAAAAAGAAAGAAATGTGCTTTCCTTTAAGGAAAAATATGATTGATATCCCAAGGTGCTTGAAATTTTCAGTCTATGATTAGTGAAGCATGATGTGAATCTCAACTACTGCCTTTCATGATTAAACATGTTATCAAGGGTATCATTAACAGGGTGTTTGGACGCCACTGGTGCTATACAAAAGCAATGCAGAAGTTGGTCGTGATAGTGCATAATTGTTCATTGTATAGCTATATATAGTGGAATAAAATACATCGAACAGAAAATATCAGCCAAGTGCCTCCTCCAGCATTATCGTGTGCAGGGAATACCACTGTAGCATGACTCTACTTGTCACTCCAACCAAAAATGTGGGCTCATGGGAGGAGTGGGTAACACTTCTAATTCATGACTTCTCGAAGGTAGGACAATGCTAGTGTGGGAAGAGCATCCTTTCATAAGCTTCTCCTGTAAAACTTGGAGATTTGAGCATGCAAGAATAAGCTTGGAAATGCTGGGAGTTGAAGTGCTAGAGCAGTGGTTCTCAACCTGTGGGTCCCCAGAAGTTTTGGCCAACTCTCAGGGATCTTAACCTAGGTGGTAAACTAGCTGGGATTTCTTAGAGTTGTAGACCAAAACACCTCAGACCCACAGGTTGAGAACTACTGTGCTAGAGGGCTCCATGTTGGCCTGCTGCCTGAGGAGGATTGGATTTGGAATCCAACACAGTGAAGTAATGTCAGAAAGGAGAAAAAGAGATAACCTAGTGTGGCTCTCCAAATGTTGATGTGCAACTCCAAAAAACCTTGACCACCACATCTAACATTGAGGAATATTGGGAGTTGTACTCCCAAAATATCTGGATGTCTCTGGAATTCTTGCAAGAAAACATCGTGAACTAGATGAGTCAAAATCTCAGCAGTTTACCAAGCTCCCCATGGTGGCTGCTTAGTGCTTTGATGCATATTCTGTGCTTGCGAGAAAAGTGTGATGTTTGTTCTTGTTCTGCTGACTGGCAGCCAACCAACCAGGAGGCAGATGGAAAGAGAATCCATTTGTTATGGAGAACTCTTGTGATTTAAAAGCTATCTTGGAATTCAAACACCCATGTCTTCTTGCATACTTAAGTACACATAGTTAATATCACTGGTAGGGAGGGGAGGAGGAGGAGGAGGAGGAGTATGGCAGCTTCAAGAGGTTAAAAACAAGTTTTTGCCAACTTTTCCTTATATACTTAGACCAAGGCCTGCCCCCAGCCATTTCTATTCCTTCCCTCTGTCCCTTGAAAAATGTTTGCCTCCTGGAAGGATGAACAGATAATTCTACTTGCTTGGAGAAGATAAGCTTCTCCCTCATAAAGAAGAGGAAAGAATGATGTGGAATTGGCTGTTTTGCCACCACCGGAGAAGTAGACAATTAAGACAACTCAGAAGCAAAGAAAAACAAAGAGCAGCAGAAGCAAGAACTGAAGCACTTCGTTACCACCTTCCTTTCCTTCTAACACAGCCAATCTAATGTTCAATTTTAACATAACTTGGAGTCAAAGATTCTAACCCTCCCACAAAAAAATCTGATACCCCTTAAAATTTCATCCCTGCTCCCTCCTCTTCATGAAACCTGCTAGATGACTCTAGAAAGTCATTCTATGTCACCTCAAGACTATGGTGAGGATAAAGAAGGGAGGAGAAGCACTTTGTGCACTGCCTTGAGTTTACTGGAGGAATGGTGGAACCAAAGTGTAACTGGACAATATCTACATAAAGGTCCAAAGAGGTACAAGGAAAGCAATGGGACCATTTACAACAACAATATTGGTTATAACTGGTTTTGTGATTGATGAATCTATCTTTGACTACTTCAATTTCAACTGGAATTGCAGTGTGCTTTAAGCAATGCATGATGTTGGACCTCACTGTTTCCTTCTCCTTACTGGGGCATTTCAAAGTAATTGAAATTGTGGGATGACATAACTATTTTGGTCAAATCAGATAGATGGAAAGTATGTAATTCATACCCAAGGATGTTTGCAAGCACCATTCCATGAGTTGCTATGAGGTGCAAACAGATAATAAAGAATAATGGAAAATCCTTTTTTCTGCCACCTAGGAATGCCGCTAAATCAGTGGTTCCCGACCCGTGGTCTGTAGACCACCAATGGTCCACAAGAACTAAAATATGGCCCACACCCTCACCGTTACTACACTGTTGCAACCAAAGTGAGTGGTCTCCCTCCCAAAACCCTCTTATAGTGCCAAGGCTTATTAAATATGGTTTTCTGTGGGTGAGCAGATGGTGACTACCGAGTAGCATATGTTCTGTATCAGAAACTAGCGCTGATGTGGTCTATCCAATGAATTTTCTTAATCAGCAACCCAAATGATCAAACCAAATCTAAAATTGACCAAAAACTGATTCGTAACCCTTTTGGTACTAATATTGGAGAGTGGTCTCTGGTCAAGTGGTTCCTGGTTAAGTGGTCTCTGGTCAAGTGGAGCCTAGTCAAAAAAGGCTGGGAACCACTGCTCTAGATGTACTTGAGCAGCTCAAATTAAGTTTCAAAGGTTTTGCCAAATGATAAACAAAGCATTAAATCTAAAGGATCAAATAAACCAAGTTAAAATTGGTCCTGAACATCCTGAACCAATGCTCTAAATACAGATTCTGTAAATTTCTATTTTTCCTATCCACAGAAAATGTGAACTGTTAGAAAATAGGGATAGCAATTGCCTTCTAGTATTTTCAATCCAAGAAAAAGATGCTTTGGGCCTTTGTTGATCATTTTTTGTATACTGGTGGCAGAACGCAGAACACATTCCTGGCGCACAAGGTCACCAGCAATTGTTGTTGCCTACAATGCAAGGGAGTGTTAGGCACAGCACCCTCTTTTCATGTTGCAAGTCAGGAGGAGGAAGAGAAGGTGTATTGATAGTGAAAACACAAGGGTTACAGGAAGCTAGATAAAGTCAGTACAAAATGTTGCATTGCTAACAATGGGTACTTTATAAAAAAAATGGCTGGGACATAACAAAAACCTCCAATTTTATGTCTTGTTGCAAAACAGCATTTTTAAGACAACTTGCTGAGAAAAGAATGCCCTGTTTGATACCTTTGAACTTGGGTACACTTTAAAAGATATGTTGTTGTTGTTTATTTGTTCAGTCACTTCCGACTCTTCATAACCTCATGGACCAGCCCATGCCAGAGCTCCCTGTCAGCCGTGGCCACCCCCAGCTCCTTCAGAGTCAACCCAGTCACTTCAAGGATACCATCAAGGATACCATTTGAAGGCCTGTCTCTACTACTCCGTTGCCAATGAGTTTCTCCCTCACATATATTTCAGTTTCATTTCTATCTCATCCTGAGTTTTTTTTATCATTTTATCTTGTACATGTGGCCCGCTCATTGTGATTTATTTCTCATTGTATTTTTTGCACTGTTTTATTCTATTTTCACGTTTATTTATTTTATTGTGATGCTTGTTCTGTGTTTTTGGTTTTATTCTATTGTAATGCACTACTGGGCTTGGCCTCATGTGAGCTGCCCCGAGTTCCCTTTGGGGGATGGTGGTGGGGTATTAATAAATAAAGATGATGATGATGATGATTATTATTATTATTATCCATCTTGCCCCCTCGTCCTTTTTCCTTCCATTTTTCCAAGCATCATTGTCTTCTCTAAGCTTTCCTGTCTTCTCATGATGTGGCCAAAGTACTTCATCTTGGCCTCTAATATCCTTCCCTCCAATGAGCAGTCGGGCTTTATTTCCTGGAGTATGGACTGGTTGGATCTGAACTCAAAGTAAAGCATGCTGAAATTATATTGCATTCAGTGGGAAAGATAAGCCCCTGCGTAACCCCCCGTTCTTTGAATTCAAGGATTTGTGAAAGTTCTTAATTTGGGCAGCATTAGCCTTCAGTGGTATTTTCTGTGTAGAAGAGGCGCTTTTCTATGCAAATCAAACACATGTAGATTTTGTACAGAATAAGTCCCAAATTGCGAAAAGTCTTCAAAAACTGTGTGGGCTTCACAGCGGGAAGAAAATTGCTAAAATCACTTATGGCTTTGTTTGAGCAGAAATTTAGTGAAGAATTAAATCCTTACACAGCAGTGGATAAGACATAGGCAAGCTAAAGGTCTATACCCAAGGCCCTGAGAAACGGTTAAAATTAAATCAGTTGAAGGCCTTTTAAAAAAGATCATGCAGATGCCTAAGGATACATCTCCTCACCTTCATGCCGAGATGCCTGTAGACCACTAATTGTCAACATATTTCTTCACTCTAATGCGAATCCCATAAAATATCCACCGGTTCTTTCTACATCTCTTTTCGACAAACGCCTACACAAGGCTATTCTTAACCACATGCTTACCGTAGCTGATATTCCCAGTCCAACACATAATCAAGGGAAAGTGCTTAAAAGGTGCAAAATTGGCAGCCAAAGGGAGTCTCTATTCTGTTTTTCTTCAGAGGCTCTATTATAAAACTTCTATTTTTATTGTAAGACAATAGCAACCCTTAGGAGTATCGTACCTTGGTGAGGCTAATCACGTTTTATTCTATGGATGTACATGTAATTTACATACTCCTAAAGGACTCATTTCTTTTCAGCCAAGCTGTCCCAAGCTTCATTGCAAAGTTTTACTCTAGCTTCAAGCTTGTTTCTCGCATTGCTTTGTTGCTGTTTTGATATGATGTGAAACAATGATCCCACTGTGCCAACCGAAACTTTTAACATACCTTTGTTGTGCCACAGTGCAATGAAATTTTATCAGTTTGTCTTATAAACCTCCTGGAAGTGCAGATGGTTGCTGAAGAATTGAAAAAAATCATCTTGTAGACCAGTGGTTCTCAACCTGTCGGTCCCCGGGTGTTTTGGCCTACAACTCCCAGAAATCCCAGCTAGTTTACACAGCGGGTTAAACCGCTGAGCTGCTGAACTTGCTGACTGAAAGACTGGCGGTTCAAATCCAGGGAGCAGGGTGAGCTCCCATTGTTAGCCCCAACTTCTGCCAACCTACCAGTTTGAAAACATGCAAATGTGAGTAGATCAATAGGTACCACTTCGGCAGGAAAGTAATGGTGCTCCATGCAGTCATGCTGGCCACATTGGAGGTGTCTATGAACAACGTTGGCTCTTCGGCTTAGAAACAGAAATGAGCATCAACCCCCAATGTCAGTCACTACTAGACTTAACGTCAAGGGGAAATCTTTACTTTACCTTACCAGCTGTTAGGATTTCTGGGAGTTGAAGGCCAAAACATCTGGGGACCCACAGGTTGGGAACTGTGATAGGCCATCAACAGAACCTGACCACTCATTATAGGTTTTCTGGACTACAGCTCAGTAGGAACTTGTGCTAAGAAAAAAAATCTGTTCGGCTTTGATGAGACACAAAATAGTTTGTTTCTGCTGCAGTAGACTAACACACCTATCTATCTGGAGTTTATCAGCATAGAACGCAGCTGCTTAAGTCACATGAAGTGGAAGGCCTATGTTTAATGAAATGGACTGTGGACCAGGAAAACCTTATTCCACCATAAATATACAAAGCCTTGAACTCACCGTGAAAAGAAAAATTACAGAATGCATGTCAAATATTCCCCAAGCAAGCCATATGGGTAAAACACATAATGGAAGTTACTGAGCTTGACACAAATTGAGAATACTGAAATACTATTATATTCTCCTCATTGACAGAAGGTTAATATTGTTCACATCTGTCATTGATTAGCAATATTCCACAGTGTAAGGTTAAAAAAAACCCCTAACACATTATGGGAAATCTGACTCTTGCACATGTAAACAAAAAGAGTCCTGTTGTGCCATTAACCCACCCAAAGAGATAATGACCCCACTTGCAAAATTATAAAGCATATAATAAACTAGCTGTGCCCTGCCACGCGTTGCTGTGGCCTATAGTAAAACTTTTCAAAGTAGAGGTAGGTATCTGGAGTGTTATGAAAGAGAGGTACCTACCTATTCCTTCCCCCTTTTTCTCCCCCTTTCTCTCCTTTCTTCCTTCTCTACCTCTTTCTTTCTTTCTTTCCTTCTTTCGCTCCTTGGTTTCATCCTTCTCTCTTTCCTTCATTCCCTCCCCCTTTCTTCCTTTGCCTCCTTTCTTCACTCCCTGTTTCCTTCCTTCTTTCACTTTTTATTTTCTTTTCTCCTTCCTTCTTTACCTCTTTCCTGCCTTTCCTTCCTTTTATTTTTCTTTCCTTTCTACTTTCTCTTTTTCCTTCCTTAGGTACCTCTTTCTTTCCTGCCTTCCCTCCTTCCTTTCTTCCTTCCCAATGCTTACCCAACCCTTCTCGTGCTTTCTGTTGGGTCATGGGAGTCCTGTGTGCCACGTTTGGTTTATTTCCGTCGTTGCTGGAATTCAGAATGCTTTGATTACAGGTAAACTATAAATCCCAGCAGCTACAACGGAGGGGGGTGGGTGGAGGAGGAGTGCAGGGGCGGGGCGTCGGTGGGTGTGGGCGGGGCTTGGGCGGAGGGGGTGGGAGGAGGAGTGCAGGGGCGGGGCGTTGGTGGGTGTGGGCGGGGCTTGGGCGGAGGGGGTGGGAGGAGGAGGAGTGCAGGGGCGGGGCGTCGGTGGGTGTGGGCGGGGCTTGGGTGGAGGGGGGTGGGAGGAGGAGTGCAGGGGCGGGGCGTCGGTGGGTGTGGGCGGGGCTTGGGTGGAGGGGGGTGGGAGGAGGAGGAGTGCAGGGGCGGGGCGTCGGTGGGTGTGGGCGGGGCTTGGGTGGAGGGGGGTGGGAGGAGGAGGAGTGCAGGGGCGGGGCGTCGGTGGGTGTGGGCGGGGCTTGGGCGGAGGGGGGTGAGAGGAGGAGGAGTGCAGGGGCGGGGCGTCGGTGGGTGTGGGCGGGGCTTGGGTGGAGGGGGGTGGGAGGAGGAGGAGTGCAGGGGCGGGGCGTCGGTGGGTGTGGGCGGGGCTTGGGTGGAGGGGGGTGGGAGGAGGAGGAGTGCAGGGGCGGGGCGTCGGTGGGTGTGGGCGGGGCTTGGGCGGAGGGGGGTGGGAGGAGGAGGAGTGCAGGGGCGGGGCGTCGGTGGGTGTGGGCGGGGCTTGGGTGGAGGGGGGTGGGAGGAGGAGGAGTGCAGGGGCGGGGCGTCGGTGGGTGTGGGCAGGGCTTGGGCGGAGGGGGGGTGGGAGGAGGAGGAGTGCAGGGGCAGGGCATCGGTGGGTGTGGGCGGGGCTTCGGCGGAGGGCGGTGGGAGGAGTGCAGGGGCGGGGCGTCGGTGGGTGTGGGTGGGGCTTCGGCAGAGTGGGGTGGGAGGAGGAGGAGTGCAGGCAGCATGGGCAGGGTAAGATGAAGGAGGGGGCGGAGAGATGGTTTCGACAGGGCAGGAAGCGGCGTGGCGGGGCTTGGACTGGGGGAAGAGGGTGGCAGGGTTAGAAAGGGGCGAGGCTTGGCAGCGGCGTGGGTGGGCTTAGCAGGGGGAGGGGGGAAGTTGCGTGGTGCATGTGTGGGCGAGAAGGGGGCGGGGCGAAGTTGGATGTCGGTGAACTACAACTCCCATACTCAAGGTCACGGAGGGAAGGGGTGGGGCGAAGGGAGGGGGCGGGTCTTTCCGGAGGGGGTGGAAGGAGGAAGGAGTGAGTCAGGGAGGGAAGGGGTGGGGCGAACGGAGGGGAGTGTCTTCAAAGTCTCCCCCTCCCTTCACCCCACCCCTTCCCTCTGTGACTCATTCCTTCCCTCCTCCCTCCCTCTCTGGTTACACGCCCCCTCCCTTTGCTCCACCCCCTCCTTCATCTTACCCCTCCCACGCTGCCTCCAAGCGCCGCTGCCTCGCCGCGCCGCATCCCCACCGGCGTGTCTTTCCGGAGGGGGAGGGAGGGAGGAGGGAAGGAGTGAGTCAGGGAGGGAAGGGGTGGGGCGAAGGGAGGAGGCGTGTCTTTCCGGTGGGGATGCGGCGCGGCGAGGCTTGGAGGCAGCGTGGGAGGGGTAAGATGGAGGGGGTGGAGGGAAGGGGGCGGGGGGAAGTTGCGTTGTTTGTGTGTGTGTGGGCGGCGACATGTTCGTGCTGGGCGGGGCGAGGGAAGTGCGAGGGTGCGTTGGCCGTTCGGCCATGTGTGCGCGCGAGCTGGAGACTTTGCTCCAGTGCGCATGCTCAGTTGTTTTGCCATTTTGTGAGTGTGTTGTTGTGTTGTTTGTAATTGTGAGTGGATTAGTTTGTACCGAGTGGGTTGTCCTAGGGCCATGGCAATTTTGGTGCAGTTTCGTTGGGGGGGTTTAGAGTTTACCTGTCCGGTATAACCAACCTAACAGATTTATATATATAGATTATTAAGCAATAACAACAAGACTTACAGACCTTGTCAACTTAACATGGTTCAATTCAACAGCCTTCAACCATGGGTAAAATTATTATTAATTATATCAGTTCAGTGGAACCCTAAAGTAGTCATAATAACCTTTTTAGAAAGGGATTTGGGGCTTCTCATCCAATAAAAAACATGGTTGCTTGGATATTAATAAGCACCTTCTCATTTTTAGGTTCACTGGTGAGAATCATACAGCTCTCTGGGACCCTTCCACACAGCCATATAACCCAGAATATAAAAGCAGATATTCCACAATATCTGCTTAAAACTGGGTTATCTGACTCCACACTGCCATATAATCCAGTTCAGTGTGGATTTTATACATCTGTGTGGAAGGTTGTTGCTGAACTACAACTTTCATAAGCCATAGACATCATCTCCAATAGTAATAATTGTTGGGAGTCAAAGCCCAACATTGGAGAACATGATTTCCAGTTTGGCTGTGGGCATTGTCACCACTAACTGGTTATGGTGGAAGTTTAGGATCTTTCACAGATATACATTTGTTGTAGGCCTGTCTAATAGTTGACCCTACTGATCTGATCAAGGTTTGCGTGGAGGGGAAAATACAGTTCTTGTATTCTCTTACAACAATTAAGCAGCAAATTTACATTAACTGGATGTCAACAGTTATCTAAAAATCCCACATTATCTGAGTGTGGACTCAGATAACCCAGTTCAAAGCAGATACTGGGGAATTTTCTGCCTTAATATTCTGGGATAGAGGGCTGTGTGTAAAGGCTCTTAGTTTTGAGAGTCATTGTTAGACAAGACTTTGAAAAGTGCTTTTCTTATCCTGTAAAAAAGACAAATATGCATGTGCACACATGCAAATGAACTTACCTTTACGTAAAGCTGTTGAAACTCATCTAGGTTCAGTCTCCCACTAGGACAATCCTTTAGAAATCCTTTGTACCACTGTTTGAGTTCATGCTCATTAAACTCTGTGCTCTTCACCAGATCCTCCATCACTTCGGGAGTCAGCTTGCTATTCTGTTTCCCCATTATGCCTAGGAAAAATAAAAGGCATATGGTTATCCACTTTCCGTCTTCAGGAATGTTCACAGTGTTTCTGAATGGGTTCCTTGGGAGCTGAAAACAATTAGGATCTAATCGTCTAGACCAGTGGTTCTCAACCTGTGGGTCCCCATGTTTTTGGCCTACAACTCCCAGAAATCCCAGCCAGTTTACCACCTGTTAGGATTTCTGAGAGTTGAAGGCCAAACACCTGGGGACCCACAGGTTGAGAACCACTGGACTCTAGAGGACTCTATTTCATCATATTACTTCGGGAATCAACCTCAGGCTAGTTGTATCTCCACAGGGAGCCAGGAAAATATACAAAAGACTCATAGGTTTTGATAAAGGAAATCAGTGCCATGCTGACATAGAAATGAGTCTGGTGGAAGTGATCCTAAGGTTGGGTTGTTGTAGGTTTTTTGGGCTAATTGACCATGCTCTAGAGCAGTGGTTCTCAACCTAGGGTCCCCAGATATTTTTGGCCTACAATTCCCCGAAATCCCAGCCATTTACCAGCTGTTAGGATTTCTGGGAGTTGAAGGCCAAAAACATCTGGGGACCCCAGGTTGAGAACCACTGCTCTAGAAGCATTCTCTCCTGATGTTTTGCCTGCATCTATGGCAAGCATCCTCAGAGGTTGTGACCTCACAACCTCTGAGGATGCTTGCTATAGATGCAGGTGAAACGTCAGGAGAGAATGCTTCTAAAACATAGCCATATAGTCAACAACCCAGTGATTCCAGCAATAAAAGCCTTCGACAATACATAGATCCTAAGGCTTCTTCTGATTTTTGAAATAGTTGTTGTTTTGTTGTACCTTAGTTTCTACCACTGAAATAGGAGCCCCCAGTGGTGCAGTGGGTTAAACCCCTGTGCCGGCAGGACTGAAGACCAACAGGTCACAGGTTCGAATCCGGGGAGAGGCGGATGAGCTCCCTCTATCAGCTCCAGCTCCTCAGGCGGGGACATGAGAGAAGCCTCCCACAAGGATGATAAAAACATCAAAATCATCCGGGGAAGGGGGGGGGCAATGTCCTTGCAGACGGCCAATTCTCTCACACCAGAAGCAACTTGCAGTTTCTCAAGTCACTCCTGACATGACAAAAAACAAAACAAAGCACTGAAATGTCACCTTCAGACTCAGTTAATTAATTGCCTAGATTTATATCACTTTTCTTCTTTTAAAAAATCAAGATTTTATACATGGTGTGTCTCCTTGTCCATGTCAGTCTCATAAAAACAACTGAGGTGTCAAATAAAGTAGCTCATTCAGAGGCTCAGAGAGGACAATATCAGTAGGGACATGAACCTAGTCCTTCCAAGTCCCAGTACAATAATCAGGCCAATATTCCTCTCCGGTTCTTATAGAATCATAGAGTTAGAAGAGACCCTGTGAGCCATCCAGTCCAACCCCCTGCCAAGAAGCAGGAAAATTGCATTCAAATCTCATTCACTGTTTCAAATGATTGAAACAGTGAAGAAATTCATATAAAGTTATATCTAACCATGAAATAATTATGTCAAAATACCTTATTATATGCTGTCTTCCTCATAATACATATACTGCAACTATAATACTATATACAACAAATCCAATCTGTCACTCAGCTATATAGTATGACCCTGTATCAGTGGGGGATAAATTCCAAGACTGTGCATGGATACGTAAAATCCGTTGCATGAATGACGTCTGAAAAAAGAATACCAGATTTATGCTGGAGGAGCTAGGAAATGCCTAGGGGCAACCCTCCTTAGATATCACGAGGTTCTCCAGCACAATTTCATGATCAACTTCCATAGGGGGCACACACAAAATCACCTGGAGGATATAGAAAATGACCAGGACATATTTTGTCAGACACAGGGAAATGAAACGGAGTATTGCTCCCACAAATGGACTGTATTGTAGTCATGCAGTGGTTCTCAACCTTCTTAATGCTGCGACCCCTTAATAAAGTTCCTCATGTTGTGGTGACCCCCAACAATAAATTTATTTTCATTGCTACTTTATAACTATAATTTGGCTACTGTTATGAATCTTAATGTAAATATCTGATATGCAGGATGTATTTCATTCACTGGACCAAATTTGGCACAAATACCCGATACATCCAAATTTGAAGACTGGAGGGTTGGGGGGGGGGGGTTGATTTTTCATTTAGGAATTGTAGTTGCTGGGATTTATAGTTAACCTACAATTAAAGAGCACCAATGATGGAATTGACTCAAACTTGGCACACAGAACTTCCATGACCAACAGAAAATACTGGAAGGGTTTGCTGGGCATTGACCTTGAATTTTGGAGTTGTAGTTCACCTACAAGCAAAGAGTACTGTGGACTCAAACAATGATGGATCTGGACGAAACTAGGTATGAATACTCACATCAATACTAATTTAGAATATATTTTCATTTCACAGCCATTTCTTTAAAAAAACCAACAACTCTGCATGCACAAAAGAAGGCTGTAATCTACACATTCATTCCTGTGTATTTTTGGTTCAATAAAACAAAACCATTTGATGCAGAAAATTGGGCAAGATTAACAGCCCTGCCGCATATAATCCCCTATCATAATTATACCCCTTCATTATTTCATTTGCTTCTCAAATGCCACTTCTTTTATTAGCAAAACCTCATTGTTAATTACAATCCATAGTAGGCACTGAGTTTCTGAACAGCTATCAAGTGTGAATCCAAGGCTTCTGGTTGAAGATTTAATTAATGAAACTAAGAAAACTGTAATTCACAGGCTATCTAATTTACCACAAAATAGATTCCCAACTTCTTTCCAAGCTTTTGTGTGCTGCTGATTGAACACTATTAAGAATACATTCTGCTCCACCACTCCTGCAGTCACCAGCTCTGCTGAGGATTACCATAATAATTTTTTTTTACACAAATTGTGCGCAAAAGCAAATATAATTAAAAATGACTATTAAGGCCTCTTTCATGCACATAAGAATATATTTGATTTTCAGTTATTCAAAAAAAGCGATTTAACTGTGTATGAAACACTAGCCCTTTCTATGTCTACTCAGCAATCTCTTAACATATCTACTCAGGTTAGTATCTGAGATTTAGTCCCAAAGCACAGCTGCTCTTTGAAAATGGGTAATTTAGTTGCCTACTACTACTAACAGTACTTATAAACCCTAAGTGCAGTGGTTCTCAACCTTCCTAATGCCGTGCTTAATACAGTTCCTCATGTCCAGAGAGCACTGTAGACTCAAACAATGATAGATCTGGACCAAACTTGGCATGGAAACTCAATATGCACAAATTTATTTATTTATTTATTTATTTCTTGCATTTATTGACCGCCCCTCTCAGCCCGAGGGCGACTCGGGGCGGTGAACAGCAACAAAGAAAGACAGTGTACAGTAAATCACGACAATACAAACCAGACAATTACAACATAACACATACCTATACTAAAAATCCGCTTCGTCAAGTCCTGGGGTCATAGCCAAAATTCATAATCCTAGTTCATTCCAGTGTCATTCCAAGATACACTCAATTGAAGGCCTGCTCGAAGAGCCATGTTTTCAGGCCCCTACGGAAGGCCATCAATGAGGGCGCCTGTCTAACTTCAGCAGGGAGGGTGTTCCACAGCCGGGGGGCCACCACCGAGAAGGCCCGCTCCCTCGTCCCCGCCAGACGTGCCTGTGAGGCAGGCGGGACCGAGAGAAGGGCCTCCCCGGATGATCTCAAGGCCCTCGTGGGCTCGTAGGCCGAGATGCGGTCTGCAAGGTATTTTGGGCCGGAACCGTTTAGGGCTTTGTAGGATAACACCAGCACCTTAAATTGGGCCCGGTAGCGAATCGGCAGCCAGTGGAGCTGGGACAGCAGGGGCGTTGTATGCTCTCTGCGTCCTGCTCCCGTTAACAACATGGCTGCCGCGCGTTGGACTAGCTGAAGCTTCCGGGCCGTCTTCAAGGGCAGCCCCACGTAGAGAGCGTTGCAGTAGTCGAGACGGGATGTGACCAAAGCGTGTACCACCGTGGCCAAGTCAGACTTCCCAAGATACGGGCGCAGCTGGCGCACGAGCCTAAGCTGTGCAAATGCTCCCCTGGTCACCGCTGAAACCTGGGGCTCCAGGCTCAGCGATGAGTCCAGGGTCACACCCAAGCTGCGAACCTGCGCCTTCAAGGGGAGTGCGACCCCGTCCAGCACAGGCTGTAACCCTATACCCTGTTCGGCCTTGCGACTGACCAGGAGTACCTCTGTCTTGTCTGGATTTAGTTTCAGTTTGTTCGCCCTCATCCAGACCATTACAGCGGCCAGGCACCGGTTCAGGACTTCGACGGCCTCCTTAGTAGCAGGTGGGAAGGAGTGACAGAGTTGGACGTCATCTGCGTACAGGTGACACCGCACCCCGAAACTCCGGATGATCTCACCCAGCGGCTTCATGTAGATGTTGAACAGCAAGGGGGACAAGATGGAACCCTGAGGAACGCCACAAGTCAACGGCTGTGGCGTTGAGCAGGAGTCCCCCAGTAACACCTTCTGAGTACGACCCTCCAGAAATGACCGGAGCCACTGCAGAGCAGTACCCCCGAGACCCATCTCTGCAAGACGCCCCAGAAGAATACCGTGGTCGACGGTATCGAAGGCCGCTGAGAGGTCCAGGAGCACCAACAGGGACACACTCCCCCTGTCTAGCTCCCGGCGCAGATCATCCACTAAGGCGACCAAGACCGTCTCGGTACCATGTCCCGGTCTGAAACCAGACTGTGCCGGATCCAGATAATCCGTGTCTCTCAAGAATACCTGGAGTTGTGAGGCCACCACGCTTTCCATGACTTTGCCCAAGAAGGGAAGATTGGAAACAGGCCGAAAGTTGTCCAATTTAGTGGGGTCAAGTGATGGTTTCTTCAACAGCGGCTTTATAACAGCCTGTTTTAGGCTCGCTGGAATCTTGCCTTCCCGAAGGGAGGCATTAACCACCACCGTTACCCACTCGGCCAATCCCCCTCTGGCCTCCTTCAGAAGCCAGGATGGGCAGGGGTCTAGGATGGACGTGGTGGGTCTCATTCCTCCAAGTATCTTGTCCACATCCTCGGGTTTCACAAACTGAAAAGAATCCAACAAAATCGGACAAGCAGGTGCTTGTGTCACATCCACAGAGACTGCATCTAATGTGGCGTCCAGCCCAGAGCGGATCAAAGCGACTTTGTCTGCAAAGAACCGAGCAAATGCTTCACAGCGCGCTGCCGAATTGTCAGGGCTCCCACCTGAGATAGGGGGAGTTAAAAGACCTCTGACAACCCGGAACAACTCCGCCGGACGGTTTTTTGCAGACGCAATAGTGGCCGCAAAGAAAGTTTTCTTTGCGGCTTTTATTGCCGCGGCATATGCCCTTAAAAAGGACACAAACCGTGTTCGGTTTGACTCGCTTGGGTCCGAGCGCCACACGCTCTCTAGAACTCTCTTCCTTCGCTTCATCGCTGCCAGCTCCTCAGTAAACCAAGGGGCTGGTTTAGCTCGGTTACTTGAGAGGGGACGTTCCGGAGCGATCTTGTCAATAGCCCTGGTCATCTCCCCATTCCAGAGAGCGACCAAGGCCTCGACATGATCACCTACCGCGGTGGCGGGAAACTCCCCAAGAGCCGTCAGGAATCCATTCGGATCCATCAGCCTCCTGGGGCGGACCATCTTAATGGGTCCTCCACCCTTGCGGAGGTTGGGGGGCGCAGTGAGCCTAAATCTAATCAGGAAATGGTCGGTCCACGGCAACGGAGAGATGGACAACTCCTCCACACCGCCACCCTGCTCCCATCCCTGGCAGAAAACCAAGTCCAATGTGTGTCCAGCACAGTGGGTGGGGCCAGTTATTTGTTGGGACAGCCCCATGGTTGCCATGGCGGACATGAAGTCCTGAGCCGCACCTGTGAGGGTTGCCTCGGCGTGGATGTTGAAGTCCCCCAGCACAAGAAGCCGTTGGGACTCCACCGCCAGGCTCGAGACCACCCCCGCTAGCTCAGGTAGGGAGACTGTAGTGCAGCGAGGTGGACGGTACACTAGCAGAATCCCTATTCTGTCCCGGTCACCCACCCTCAGGTGGACAGATTCAAAATTTGTGGTCTGCGGGATGGGGCTCCTGGTTAGATGGATGGTATCTCTATAGACCACTGCGACCCCGCCTCCCCGTCCTCCGGCTCTTGGTTGGTGTTGCACGGAGAAACCTGGAGGACAAAGCTGGGAGAGATTTACGCCCCCCGCTTCATCCAACCAGGTCTCCGTGATGCACGCCAGATCTGCCCGCTCCTCCAGGATTAAATCCTGAATCCAAGTTGTTTTTCCGTTGACAGACCTGGCGTTCAACAACACCACCTTCAAGCCAGAGGGCCCGCTCACCTGGTTACACCAAGTTACCTTAGGAGACCTATTGGGAATAGTTAATTTGGAAAAGCGGTCCGAATTAGGCCGAATTCGGGGTCTCCTTCTCCCGCATCTCCTCCTTCCCACCACGACCTCTATGGGGGCCCCTCGGCTAGTGGAACACCTCCCCCCCTCCATGCCGCAGTTATGAGCCATAGGATTCCTTTCTCCTACGTTTGTTGTTAGGTTTATTGGTTCTTGCCAGCATCCCCCCTCCCCCTCCTCCCCCCTCCCCACCACACTTTCAATCACCGGCTCCGGGCCACCTCCTCCTCTGCCCCCTCCGCTACACCAGAGCAACAGAAACAGTACACAAAGGGGGGCAGGGGACCACATGGGTAGCAGCAATACAGATGGTGGTCGATATTCCGACTGCTTCAACAGACCAGTTCTTAAAGTGCTTAGATTTCAGGAGCAGTCCGTCGGTGAGCATAAATGAACGTAAATTACTTAGCAGCAACACACATTCAAAGGCACATTAATAAAGTGCTAGGTCTAAAGTGCTCTACTTAGCGATATAAAGTGCGGCACAGAGGGACAGGGAAGGGGCGAAAGTGCTGGTGCAATCTAGCAGCAGATGGCAGGCGCCTAAGTGCTCTAATTTGTTCTTATCACAGTAATGACAGATGGCAACAATGACTACTAGGAAAGTGCTAGTTGATATTCTACGACTACCTCTTATGGGCGTTAGTGGTGGTAGTTAGCTAAATATTGCTATGACCCCGGTGAGACTCTAGACGGTTGGTAAACCAGCGGATAGGCTTCCGGAGTTGATAACTCGGGGGTGGGGCAGCACAGATGGTCAGACACACTCTTGCTCAGTAAATAACAGCGGAGAAGCCAGCTTAAAGATCTACATAAAAATCCACAACGAATGGCCGGCCAAAGATCCACATAGCGGTCTACACAAGATGGAATGGCTACGCAGCCGTGGCCAGGCTCGGGCAGCGCTCAGTGAAAACTGACTCGCCCAAAAGGTGGAACGGCTCAGCGGCCCAGCACCCAGCGGCGGCCCAGCGACGATGACTCTCCCACCGGCGGCGGTTGCGGGGACCAGGAGCACCCGGCCTCCCCACCTGGCGGCCGGCGGCGGCCGGCGGCGACGGCTTAGCGGTGGTGGTCCAGCACCCGGCCTCTCCACTTGGCAGTTGGTGGTGGCGGTGGTTTGGCGGCCTAGTGGACTGGTGGATGGGGCCAGGTGACACTCGGCCTCTCCTTCCGGCCAAGCGGCCCTCGGTGGTCAGCAATAGCCTAACACAAATGTGAATACTGGTGGAGTTTGGGGAAAATAGACATTTGAGAGTTGTAGTTACTGGGATTTATAGTTCACCTACAATCAAAGAGCAATTCTTGGGCCAAACTTCCCACACAAAACTCCCATGACCAACAGAAAATGCTGTGTTTTCTGATGGTCTTTGGTGACCCCTCTGACACTCCCTTGTGAACCCTTCCCAGGGGTCCCGACCCTAAGGTTGAGAAACACTGCTTTAGAAGGTGATGAACACAGCCATAAAAGTCATGTGTTATTTGTAATACCAGCACCATCTTTCCTTGTTGTGTATGTGTATGTTCGCAGCTTAGGTGTGAACCTGGATTCATTGTTGAGCCTGGAACCGCAGGTCTCGGTGGAGCATTTGCACAGTTAAAACTTGTGCGCCAGCTGCGCCCGTACCTTGGGAAGTCTGACTTGGCCATGGTAGTCCACGCTCTGGTTACATCCTGTATAGACTACTGCAACGCGCTCTACGTGGAATTTATTTATTTATTTAGTTAGTTAGTTAGTTATTTACATTATTTATACCCCGCCCATATCAGCCCGCAGGCAACTCAGGGCAGTCTACATATCGGCACAATTCGATGCCATCAATACATACATTCAAAAAGCAAAAACAATTAAGTGCATTTAAACAAAAAAGACAGTGCAAATAACAGTTTGCCTTTGAAAACTGTTCAGAAGCTGCAAATGGTCCAACGGGCGGCAGCCAGGTTGCTAACAGGAGCGGCGCTCAAGGAGTACACAACTCCTCTGTTATGCCAGCTCCACTGGCTTCCAGTTTGCTTCTGGGCACAGTTCAAAGTGCTGGATTTAGCCTATAGAGTCCTAAACGGTTTCAGCCCAACTTACCTATCTGAACGTATCTCTCCTTATGAACCATCTAGGATGTTAAGATCTTCTGTCCTGAGTTCCTCTACAGAGGTTGAGAAAGGACGGGATATAAAAGCTCTAAATAAATAAATCTTCTGAGGAGACCCTGCTCTTGGTCCCGCTTTCTTTGCAGTTGCATTTGGCGGGAACGAGAGAAAGGGCCTGCTCAGTGGTGGCTCCTCAATTGTGTAATGCCCTGCCTAGGGATATAAGATCGGACTCCTCCCTTCCAACTTTTCAAAGAAAGGTGAAAACCTGACTTTTTGAGCAGGCCTTCGCAAATGCAGCATAATTATACAAAATTATGGAACGACTTGACGATGCAATTGAATAATGACTTTGACAAGGAGACACTCACGACAATGTTTTTATGGCTTTGTACGTTTTTTATATTTTATGCTAAATGTTTTTAACAGTATTTTATGATTGTTTTATTTGTTTATAATTATTGATGCATCAAATTGTTGTCAACTGTGAACAGCCCTGAGTCGCCTCTGGGCTGAGAAAGGTGATACACAAATGTGGTAAATAAGTAATAAATAAATAAATTGTAAGTACGGGGAAAATTTGGAGGCATGGGTTTTATCATTCTTCTACACTCTCAGGCATAGAATAAACTCTTACACAACATATCTATATGGAACCATCATGCACCAAATTGACTTATACAACCCTGGAAATCAGCAAGAAGGGAAAACATGCCAGCGTTATATGAAGAATTCTGTGCAGTGTGATAACAGGCCCATTTCCCTTGTTATTTTTCATGAAAAAGTTTTAACAAACTCCCTGCTGCGCCTCGGTAATAACTGCAACTCCTGACAAACCTCTACATTGTTCCTTTCTCCTCAGGCTCCTTTTGACACTGCCTTTCTTCTTACCCATGACAGCATGAAAAGTAGAGAGAAGCGGCACAAAGCTGTCAAAACCCTGTCACATGATTGACCCTTTCATATATAATTCTTCTTTCATAAGAGAGAGAGGGGAAGAGAGAGAGATTAACATAAAATAGTATGTTTTGCCCTTGAACTAACAGAGGAAAAGACTTTGCCAAAAAATTGCATGGCTGAATAGGCCAGTCGCTAGACTGTTTCTGGAAGATTAACAGTAATAGCTGCCCACCCAGAGACAGCATTAGAAATCTCACACTGTACTCTGCCAAGGACTATCAACAGAATCACCTTGAAATATTATGCGACTGAAAGAGAGAGAGAGAGATACAGCTCCAGCGTGATGGCAATGTCCCCACCTTGAACTGCAAAGTAACATATTCGAAAGAAAGGTGAGAGTAATTTTTAAGGGCTGTTGGAAGACATCTCCAGTTTTGCTTCTTCTCAGTAGCAGGGAACCACTATATCTAGATTTGCTTCCACAGGTGAGATAATCTGTGCTTTTGACTCCAACCCTTCTTTCGGAAGGAATATCTTTTCCATCAAACTGTGTCTATTCATTTCCTAATCACTGCATCTGAGTTTCTATTTTTTGTGATTTTAGCTCTGTATGTGCTTACTCCTGCAAAGAAAACTAATGGTACCCCTTCTCAGAAAGAAAATCCAATGGTAGTTCAGTATTCACATGGAGGAATCTGTTTTCATAGAAACTCTCTATTATTATACTAACAGATAACATTCACAGGCTGAGATCTTACGTAGCTGAGCATAGCATAACACTTCCTCAAGCAAAACTCTACCATAGCTTCCTTTTCACTATGTCCTAATATTACAAGTACGCTACAATGGCATGCCTCCAATGGCCATTTGGAGAAAGAAAATAAGATGGACTCCTCACCTCTCAAAGACAGATGTAGACCAAGGTCATGTTCTCCCAAGATCAGCTCTGCTCTTCCAAAAGACATCACTGGTGTTTATTTGGCTAGGACAGTGGTTCACAACCTGTGATCCTTGGACCACCAGTGGTCCACAAGAACTAAAATATAGTCTGCGGCCTCACAATAACTACACTGTTGCCTTGAAACCATGAAGCAACAAGAGTGACTGGTCTCGCGAAACCCTCTTATAGTGCCAAGGCAATGGGGATATTGGGACAGGAAAGGCTGACTACCCAAAAATATTACGACGACCACATCAGATCTAGATTATTAAATATGGTTTTCTGTGTGTGAGCAGATGGCGACAACTGGATGGCATATGTTCTGTATCAGAAACTAGAGCGACGTGGTCTATCAAATGCAATTTTCGTGGTTCTGGGACCAGGTCTTCGGACACTAGATGTATGTAGCATTTTAGAGGGACATTGACTGGAATGGCGATTCGACTGATGAGACTGTTTTATTGTTTTAATGCTTTTTGATGTATTGTTTTAATTGTGATTTATGTTTAATTGTGGTTTTACTATTGTAATTGTTTGTATTGGCATCATATCAGTGCCCAATGTAAGGCATTGAATCTTGCCATTATTTATGTGTAAACCACTTTGAATCCCCCCAGGGAAGAGAAATGCGGTATATAAATACTGTAAATAAATAAATAAATAAATAAATTTTCTGAATCAGCACCCCAAATAACCAAATCGAATCTAAGGTTGACCAAAACTGATTTGTAACCCTTTTGGTACTAATGTTGGAGAATGGTCCCTGGTCAAGTGGGAGGTCAAAAGAAGGCCAGGAACCACTGGGCTGAGAGGACATAGTCAGATGCTCACCTGAACCTCTCCACCAGTGGTGGTGGTGGTGGTGGGGGGGCTATCACGACACAATGATGAGTCGGGAGGGTTCTTCTTTGGGGAGGCTAGAAGCAATACCAACCTCCTCAATGATACCTATTCACCAAAATTGACAGATGCAGGCACAAGGTGGATTTCCACCTGCGTCAGTCATTGGCAAGATTCCAGCCACAAGTCACAACAGGCATGTGTTTTTTTTCCCCCAATGAGTATGGAAACTAACAAAGTGATGACATGACAAAGGCATGAGGTCCCAGTAACTCATGCAAGTGGAAATCCACCTTGTGTCTGCATCTGTCAAAAGCTAACCCTTTGCATCATTTTATAAAAGAGACATAATAAGCTGTAAAAGTTATCAGTTCTCATAAGTTATCACTTCTCCTCCTTATCTCTGTCCCACCACCCACATCCACCCCTGGCGAGAAGACAGGAGAGGGCCTTTCCTTTGGCTGCTCCCAGACTCAGGAACTGCTTTCCAAGACAGGTTAGATGGGTACCCTCCTTACTAACAATACCCTTATTCTAGCAGGCCTTTGAGAGCTGACTTTTGAGAAAATACAAACTATGTATAATGTGCTTGCTTTTTATTTATTGTGTTTTAATGACTTCTGTTTTAACTTGCTTGAATTTTAATGTCTGATGCTTTAGTTAGGTGGGAATAGTTTTAAAAGCTATTTTAAGTGTATTTATTATATTTTAATCTGTTTTCACCAAACTACACTATTTAATTGTTTTTTTTTTCATTTTTGTATTACACTTTTTAAAACTTGACTAAAATGTGGGATTATTACCCACCCTGACTCCCCACAGGGAGAAAGGCGAGTATAAATAAAATTAACAATAATAACAACAACAACAATGCATTTTTAACTTCTGTATGCCCCCGTGGCGCAGTGGGTTAAAGCGCTGAGCTGCTGAACTTGCTGACCAAAAGGTTACAGGTTCGAATCCGGGGAGTGTCGTGAGCTCCCACTGTTAGGCCCAGCTTCTGCCAACCCAGCAATTTGAAAACATGCAAATGTGAGTAGATGAATAAGTACAGCTCTGATGGGAAGGTCTTGCCAGCCATATGACTTTGGTGTCTATGGACAACGCTGGCTCATCGGCTTAGAAATGGAGATGAGCACTGACCCCCAGAGTCGGACACAACTGGACTTAATGTCAGGGGAAAACTTTTACCTTTACTTATGCTGTTTTAAGCACCGGAAGCCACCTTGAGTCCAGAACTGGAAAAAGGATGGGATATAGATAAATAGAACTACATATCATATCATAATCATCTCAAATCCTGAGTGCCAACTAGACTGAAATCAAAACGGGATGCAAGAGATGCAGGAGTTAAGTATTTCCATGCTTGTGGGAAATCTACAACTTTTTTAAAAAATGTCTAAAACAATAAAAAGAAGAGAAAGGGCAAAATTACCAAGAATAAAATGTGTGTGTCTGAAAACTTAACAGCAACTCCATGAGTTTTATAGGATTAGGCGAGGAACACTCTGATATGTATAACCTCCTGCACCAGGTCTTCATTGACAAGTCTCCCATCCAAGTACTAACTTGGGTCAATCCCACTTAGCTTCCAAGATCAGACAGCATCTGGTGCTGTTAGGGTATTCGGACCTATAATTAATGGATGCAAATTCCAAAGAAGCACAGGATTTCAGAAATGTTGCATAACTTCGGCAGGTCCAAAATGCTAAGGCCAGAATCCTATAGTAGGGAATTATAGGAAGAATATCATTCCCTTGTTAAAACAGTTTCATTGACTATCAGCTCTTTTCCAAGCGTAATTCAAAGTGCTGATCATGACTCATAAAGTCCTATCTGAAGGATAAAAACCTGCTGTACCTCTTCTTCTTCCTGGTGGCAGTGGTGGAGGAAAAAGACTTTTATGTGGATGCAAGACGACTGCTTTTTCCCTCAGACATTTGCCAGAAAGCAAAAGAAAACCAACCAAAAAAATTAAACGTACAATATTGGTATTGCAAACAGTTGAAGCAGAGGGATCAGTAGTGAAGAAAGCCATGAGTTGCTGGCTGGCACCCTGAACAGGCTCAGTCATGTTGGACTGGGTAGGGACACATGGCAATAGTTTGCTGCAAGTCTACATTGTGGACACAAAACAACTGTTACAGAGTAAGGCACCAATAGTTTAAAGCACAGCAAGTACAGAGATACACCCAACACAAAAATGCCCGTGGCTAAGGAGACTTAATAGATACTTAGTCGTGTGCCAGCATGCTGAAAATGCCGTATTGTGTTTTCCACATCAGTAATTATCTTGCTATGGCAATAAACCTGTTTTGATGGCGTCACCTGTGTGGATTTGGTCTAGCATGGGTTGTGAGTTTGTAACAGAAACATTGCTGATGCTGGCTAAGTACATGTACAACCCCTTTATCTGTGGATTCAATATCCAACTTCTTTCACCGATGCTTCAAAAAGTATTCCCTCTGGGAGATTTTTTTTTTGGACCTCCCTATGTCCTCCATCCAAGGTCATGCAGGCCACATGACGTTGGAGGTGTCCACGGACAATGCTGGCTCTTTGGCTTAGAAATGGAGATGAGCACCAACCCCCAGAGTCAGACACAACTGGACTTCATGCCAGGGGAAACCTTTACATTTATGTCCTTCAGTTCTATTCTATAGCATGCTTCTGTATTTAAAATATAGGGTTTACTATACTGTGTTTTCAGATATCCATGGGAGTTCTAACGGTGCTCCATGTAGTCATGCCAGCCACATGACCTTGGAAGTGTCTATGGACAATGCCGGCTCTTCGTCTTAGAAATGGAGATGAGCACTAACCCCCAGAGTCAGTCACGACTGGACTTAATGTCAGGGGAAAACCTTTACCTTTACCTTTATCTACGGGGGTTCTTGAAATGTACCCACCATGGATATGGGGATTGTACTGTATTGTCTTTCATGCAACACATATAAAGTGGTCCTAAGAAGGAAAGAAACATGAGAATAATTGCAGCATGTTTTTCAAGATGTTTTCAAGATGACTCTCATGATCTCACATCATTTCCTCCTTTCGTTGGGGTTGATATGAGTTGTAGTCCCAAACATTGTGAGGACACCAGGTCAGGAAACACTAGGTTATAGCCTTCACATGATAAGAAAAAATGCAATACATAAAGCAAAGGAAAAGGTTACCCCTTGACCTTTATTCTAGTCATGTCCAACGCTGGGGGGTTGAGCTCATCTCTATTTCTAACCTGAAGAGCCAACCTTGTCTGTAGACACCTTCAAGGTCATGTGGCCGGCATGACTACACGGAGTGCCGTTACCTTCCCGCCAAAGTGGTACCTATCAATCTACTCACATTTGCATGTTTTCGAAATGCTAGGCTGGCAGAAGTTGAGGCTAACAATGGGAGCTCACCTTGTCCTGAGGATTCAAACCACTGACTTTCCGGTCGGTTCTATAGCTTAGCAGTTGAACCTGCTGTGCCAAAGTGGCCCTTATGTAATACATAGGTATTATTTAATGCATAGCTTTTACAATACACAAGTATATGAAAACAGATTTGTTGACAGGCAAAAACTTTTAATGTAAAATTATATTTTTTGTACTTTATTTTTATCCTGTCTTTTTCCTAATATTAAGTCTTGTGAGGTTTTCGTCCCAGATGTTCTGTATATCACTCTGTATTTTTAACTTAATGTCTTTTAATTGGCACAGATTTTATTTATTTCACTTTTTACCTTCACCCATCTTATAACCACACTCTTAGCCTGAAAATCACCACAGGAAAAAAATCCCAACAATGACAGTAAGGCTTGCTTCTAAATAGAAAGATCCTTGCATTGGATGTTGGGGCCGCGGTGGTGCAAAGGGTTAAACTGTTAAGCTGCAGAGCTTGCTGACCACAAAGTCGGTGGTTTGAATCCGTGGGACAGGGCGAGCTCCCACTGTTAGGCCCAGCTTCTGCCAACCTTGGGCCTAACGATGGGAGCTCACCAACAGTTCAAAAACATGGAAATGTGAGTAGATCAACAGGTACCGCTTCAATGGAAAAGATACAGCGCTCCATGCATTCATGCTTGCCACATGACCTTGGAGGTGTCTATGGACAATGCCAGCTGTTCAGCCTAGAAATGGAGATGAGCAACACCCCCGAAGTCGGATACGACTAGACTTAATGTCAAGGAGAAGCATTTTCCTTTTCCTTATTGTATGCTGGAATGTTAAGATGAATTTGTTTTGTTATTATTGTTGCTAGTTTCGTTGCCCAGAAAATACAGTCTGTTTTCTCTCCACCTTCAGATTCTTTTATAATAATGCAGCTCCTATAATATTACTTCTGAGCTGCCCCCACACATAGTTTCATTATTATGTGGCACTGTGCTAAAAATAATACAAGTCTCTCTCACACACACACTCCCTAACAATGAAAAAGGCCTCTCCATCTCCGCAGAACGATCCCTTTTTGCAAAAGGGGAAGCATTGACCCTCAATGCTTCTTTGTTTGTTCTTCAGAGTTGTGCTCAGCCAGCAGTGGCAACCACACCCCACTTCCTTGGAGCAGAGCCGCTAATTCTTCTGACACTTAAGGGGGACGTCCTGTGCCAACTATGTGGAGTACTCTTCCTCCTTGCCGATCCAAACGCTGGCCCCATGTAATAGAAAACGCACAGGAAGGATTTTGTTGGAGGATTAGGATGACATGTATCAATTGTTCCATCACGCTGAACGCATTCACGAGATGCCTATGCAGTATTGGCTTTAGCTAATAAGATGCTTCTGTAATCCTGGCTCTTACTTGTATTTATCTCTAGTATACGGTTAATACGGCCTCAGAAGAAAGGCCAGCATTAACAGCAATTGCTGGGATTCATCCTTGTCCTGTTAAACATGGATAACATGAAAAACTCTATTAAAAAAAAGTCTAAATTTAGAACAGTAAACAAAGAACAACACTCAAAACCAGGGGAATTCCAGCCAGCGAACACCTCCTAACAAAGGATTTCCCCAGGCAGGAAACAGCCAGGCTTTGGAGCTTCAAGGCCATTCAATGTTAATCAAGGTGGCCATTTGCAACATTCACACTTGCCTCAAGCAGACAAGAGTTCTTTCTCCCACCCTGGTCATTCCACAGGTATATAAACCTCACTTGCCTAGTTTCCAACAGACCTCATAACCTCTGAGGATGCCTGCCTTAGTAAGGGTGAAACATCAGGAGAGAATGCTTCTGGAACATTGCCATACAGCAACCCAGAGCTTGATAACATCTAGAATGTAGGAATTGCTTTTATATAACCAATTTTGCCTGCTTAGTTGACAAAACTGTAAAACTTTCCATCAGCGGTGTGTTCATTCTCTTTGTATCCAAACAAACTACTATCGGTCCTTTACTGAAACACTGACAGCTATTCCTGATCATGACAATGAAACAAAACACGACCAGCCCTCCACATTTGCAGGTTTGACTTCTACAGATTTGATTATTCACAGACTTAATCAAAACCTAGAGTTTTCTCTAGGAAACTCTAGGTCCTGTAGTGCAATTCTATGGCCAATTTTTGCTGGAAATTGGGTCGGAGTCATCCTCCTGGAAGACCTAGAAAATCCAGGAGGGAATATCTCTTGTTCCTCCAATGTGATTCTATAGTCATCTTCCAACAGACATTGATCCCAGAGTCATGTTGAAAAGTGTTGTCTTAGATTTTTATTTGCATTTTTTTGTGGGGATTCTGTGTCCCCAACTCCAGCAAATGTCGAAGATTGACAATACAGGCAGTCCCCAAGTTATAAACAAGATAGGTTCTGCAGGCCTGTTCTTAAGTTGAATTTGTTTGTAAGTCATAAAGAGGTACATTTTTAAGTGTAACTCCAAATATATATATAATGTACGCATACACACACACACACATTACACATACATGCACATACATGTACACACACATGAATGCTTTGGATAGCATGCACATGTATTCATGTGTATGCATGTATGCATGGTGCTTGTTTTGCTGTCTGTGCCCCTGTTTAGAAGATTTCATCTCACTTTCTGTCCCTGTGATAATTGGATTTTGAAAAACATGGCTTGTTATGGAAACAAGGATTGATGCTAAAGCTTAATTGGAGACACCATTTCCCCATGATAATAACTCTTTCAGGAATGAATTTCCTTTTGAGGGGTAGATTTCTCTCACTTCCTGTTGTCTCACCCCCGTTCTCAACGAAGAGTCGTTTGTAACTCAGAGACTGCTTGTATAGCCACTTGCAGTTCTGAATTTTGTTAAATATGATCTGATACATTCTGATTGAAAAACACTGGGTGGTGGGAATGGGACCATCAGTCAACTATCGGTCAATCGGCACTACCTGTTTGAATTCTATATTCCCACTTGACAAAAATATGAGAGCAATTTATATGTCAACCAGCAATTGAGTATACAAAACAGATCAATTTTATATTAGTACCGTACAAGCACTTTAACTACATATTAGCATGCAAGGCTAACTATGTAAATGGGTAGCACAAATGTAATTTAAGGCTATTAGGTTTTTCTTCCTAAAACCCTTTTTGAATGTCAAACCTACTCTCTGTGTTATTACGGCTATTGCTCTAAAAACGACAGTCCTGCTTTCAGGCATTCATTGTTAAATCAGTCATCAAAACTGTCCTCCACAAATACCTTTCGATAGTCTTCAATTAAATGCTGTGGAAGTGTAGTTATTTTTAAAAAAGCATGAATCACAGCAGAACAAAATGAGTGGATTTATATCTCGAAGTTAGATATTGACGATGGTCAAACAGTTAGTCATCGAGGACAATCAACATGTGATTCATACTGAAAAGCTAGCTATGACAACTTGGAAAGAGAGGAGAGAATGAGAAGGAGGGAGAGAGAAAAATTGATTAATATTATGTTTATGCAAATGTCAAACATAATCAACAAGCCCCTCCCAAAGGAAAAAGAGGAAAACAGATGGCAAACTGACTTTAGAAGATAATGATGAGTAGGGCTTTCAGTTACATCCAGAATGATTCTGTAAGGGACAGTTAAAAAGCTATACCGGTACTATCTTTCCTTTTTCTTGGGGCATAATTGGGAAAATAATTGAGCAGAGCTAGTTTATCTTAAATGTTCTCTTTTCATCTCTAATTGGGTACTACAATTCAAGAAAGATGAGGACAAACTAGAACGTGTCCAGAAGAGGGTCATCAAAATGGTCATAGCTCTGGAAACCAAGCCCTTCAAGGAGCAGCTTAGGGACCTGGGAATATTTAAGCCTAGAGAAGAGAGAGTTAAAAGGTGCCATGTTTAAATATATGGAAGATGTCATATTGAAATTTAGTAAGCTTGTTTTCTGTTGCTCCAAGGACTAAGACACGGAGCAGTGGATTCAAAAGATAGGAAAAGAATTCCTCTTAAACATCAGGAAGACCTTCCTGACTATGAGGTTCTTAAGCAGAGGGTGAACAGACATCAATAATAATAGCATGTCAGTAAAATAATAATAATAATAATAATAATAATAATAATAATAGGGTTGTTGTAGGTTTTTTCGGGCTATATGGCCATGGTCTAGAGGCATTCTCTCCTGACGTTTCGCCTGCATCTATGGCAAGCATCCTCCTCTGAGGAGGATGCTTGCCATAGATGCAGGCAAAACGTCAGGAGAGAATGCCTCTAGACCATGGCCATATAGCCCGAAAAAACCTACAACAACCCAGTGATTCCGGCCATGAAAGCCTTCGACAATACAATAATAATAATAATAATAATAATAATAATAATAATAATAATAGATTTATAACCCACCCTATATCAGTAAAATAATAATAATAATAATAATGTTTATAACCTACTCAAAGTCTTGTGTCTCACTGCCACATTGTTGGATTATCAAATGTCTAGATGTCATCGGGGTTTGTGAAAATATTAGAAAGTTCACTGAAAATGCAATGAAACAATGAAAAACTGAGTTGTTTGTGGGCAACAAAAGCTATGGAACTATTAACATCAAGAGAGGAATTTTCCAAGGTGACTCACTGTCACCACTGCTGTTCATCATTGCAATGATCCCACTGTCAGTAATTCTATAGAAAACAAACCTAGGCTACCAAACTGCAAGAAATTCACCAAAAATTTCCCACTTACTGTACATGGATGATCTAAAGCTTTACGGAAAATTAGAAACTGAAATCAAGTCACTGACAAACACAGTCAGAAATTTCAACACCTCTGTATGGAGTTTGGCCTAGACAAATGTGCCACAGTGGCATTAAAGAAAGGGAAAATGACACACAGCGAGGGCATAGAGATGCCAAATGGGCAAACCATAAAGTGCAATCTGGCTGAAGCCTATAAATATTCGGGCATACTACAGTTGGACAATATCAAGCATGGGCAAGTGAAATATGTGGCCAGCAAAGAATATATCCAAAGAGTCAGAACGGTTTTGAAGAGCAAATTAAATGGCGGAAATCAAGGCTATCAACACCTGGGCCATCCCCGTCATTAGATACACTGCTGGAATTGTGACCTGGACACAAGGTGGATGATCTGGACAGAAAAACAAGAAAACTGATGACAGTCCAGTGTAATGACTATTACACCCACATAGTGATGTCGACAGACTTTACCTGCCCAGAAAATCAGGAGGCAGAGGGCTTCTGCAAGTGAAACAAATGGTACAAGAAGAGAAATATGCACTGGCAGATTATGTGAAAGGCAGTCAAGAACCAACATTGAGGGAAGTCAATAGTAGAAAACTGTTTAAAGTGCAAAAGACAAAGAGTGAATACCGTAAAAACACAATCCAGAGCAGAAGAGAAAACTGGCAGAAGAAGGCTCCCTATGGACAGTTCCTGGGAAAAATTGAGAGAGCCAAATTGACAAAGAAAAACATGAATGTGGCTCACAAATTGAACTTTGAAAAGGGAGACGGAGGGCTTGATTCTGGCAACCCAAGAACAAGCCATTAGAATAAATGCCATCAAAGCCAGAATTGAAAAGTTGACAACAGATCCCAAGTTTATACTCTACAAGGAAACAGATGAAACAATAGATCACATTCTCAGCTGCTGCGAGAAGATCGTGCAGACAGACTACAAGCAGAGGCATAACACCATTGCTCAGAGGATTCATCGGAACTTGTGCCACAAATACCATCTGCTTGCAACAAAGAACTGGTGGGATCACAGGCCTGAAAAGGTTACAGAAAACTAACACGTCAAACTACTTTGGGACCTCCGAATTCAGATTGACAGAGTTTTGGAGGACAACACTCCTGACCTCACGATTGTATTAAAAAACAAAGTATGGCTCATCGATGTTGCAATCCCAGGTGACAGGAGAAGTGAAGAGAAACAACTGGAAAAGCTGACATGATACAAGGATTTAAAGATCGAACTGCAAAGACTCTGGCACAAGCCAGCCAAAGTGGTCCCAGTGGTGATCGGCACACTGAGTGCAGTGGCTAAAGACTTTGAACTGCACTTAATCACAATCAGCGCTGACAAAATTACCATCTGCCAGCTGCAAAAGGCCACCCTACTGGGATCTGCACGCATTATTCGCTGATACATCACATAGTGCTAGACACTTGGAAAGTGTCCGATGTGTGATCCAATACAACAACCAGCATAGAGGTCTTGTTTGCTATGTACTAATCTTGTTGTGTTTCAAATAAGAATGACAACAACTTTATTTTTGTAACCCACTTCTATCTCTCCGAAGGGACTCAGGGTGGCTTACATGGGTACAAGCCTGGTCAATATAGTTAAAATATAACACACTAAAATTCATAAAACAACATCATAAAAATATAAAACAAACAACATAAAACAGTATAAAAGCAAACATCAAGCGAGCAAGCAATGGCCTAAAATAGTAAACAGTTTCTGGGCTCGGGTGGGTGGGCTGGTGCAAATCAGTTATGAGGATGGGCTGATGGATAAAGTGCAAAAGGAATAGAGGACAATATGAAATAGAGCACTATATCTCAGGGTAGGGAACAGTAGTAAAGTGCAAGGACTAGATTTTGGGTCATAACTGGGGGCCAAAGTTTTCGGGGAACTGTCTAATCAAAAACTCAGTGGAACATCCACATTTTTAGATCTTTGCAAAAGATGGACACGGTGGGTGCCAGCCTAATCTCCCGGGGAGAGAGTTTGAGAGCCGGGGGGGCTACCACCAAGAAGGCTCCCTCTCTCATCCCCCACCAACCACTCTTGTGACGGAGGTGGGATCCTACAACTTTAGAATTCTATAATAGGGCTCCAAACATCTCTTCCAATTCTAGGATTTCAAAATGCACAGGTTAGTTCCAACGAAAGTCAACTCCCTTTGAACTGTTAGTTCCTTGTCTTTTCACTTCACCGATTATTTATTACCTTTCATTTTCTCTCATAAATGCACGGCGTTATTACTTCCTGCCTTTACACCCACATTCCCTTCTCACTAAAGAGGCTGATTCACACAACCTTTGAGAGTAACGTCAATGGCTTATATTCTATGCAGGCTGATGCTTTTTCAGTCTCCTTCAGAGCGTCCTGCCAGGAGCACAAACCAAGACTGAATGGTTTAATGTGCTACCGACAATCCAGGGGGATCAGGGCTGGGGCATTACGCTGAACCAAAAAAAGGGATGTATTAGTCAGTATCTGCAGCAAGCAGACTTATTTCAATCTAACACTTTTAATTACACTGGAGTACAATTCCCACAATCTGGCGGTATGTCCATAATAACTGAGGACGATTGGCATTGCAATATAACAGGAAAAAAAAGATATCTTCAGGCAACAGGGAAAGGCTACTATAAGGTCACAGGATGGAATCTTATTCATTTTGAAGTACAGGGTATGGTATAAATATTGACACTTGCCCTTGTCCAGAAGCCTGTATCCAGTTCTAAATATACACAAAGAGATTTAATCATTAGTAGGTATTCCTCCTGTTGTTTTCGTTATTGTTGTTATTGTATGCAGGATTAATTAAACCATGTAAATGAGCCTATAAACATGTTTCCATCAAGGAAATAAGAAAGTCTGCTTTCTGCACAACATACCTATAGATAGAGCTTAGAAAAAAATCCTTGAATGGGATAGTGGTATATTTTGGCCATTTGAATGGCAGTACACTTTCAGGACAATGCCCTTTAACTGCTTACTGTACAAATGTTTAAAATATTAAAAAAGTAAAACTATGTGAACATTTGAATGAATGTGATAACAAGGGGTTACACATGGCTCTGCTCTGGAATGTAAGTATATTTAAGCTAATAGTCTCTTTCTGTTTATCTTATTTAGACTATGAGCTAATTTTGGCCTTATGTCTGCATGGTACCTTTTTTCGTGTCAGGAGTGACTTGAGAAACTGCAAGTCACTTCTGGTGTGAGAGAATTGGCTGTCTTCAAGGACGTTGCCCAGGGGACGTCTGGATGTTTTTGATGTGATCTTTGTGGGAGGCTTCTCTCATGGCCCCGCATGGGGAGCTGGAGCTGACAAAGGGAGCTCATCCGTGCTCTTCCCAGATTCAAACCTCTGATCTGTTGGTCTCCAGTCCTGCCGGAACAAGGGTTTAACCCATTGCGCCACCAGGGACTCCTATCCATGATTAAGTATAAGAGGGAAGTGGCCAGGTATGCTTTTTGTAATGCCGGCAACTATCCTCATTCCTCTAAGCGCAGCTGGCTTCAACTTAGCCAAGAACCATAATTTATCAAAATTCATTTCTAAAAATAATCAAGGTTTTGTGCCTTAAAATGAAATGACTTTTTATAGCTATACAAGCCAGAGGGATCCACAAATAGAAGCACTTGAAACCCATAAAATCTAAAGACTTCACCCAAAGAAGGGAAGGAAGAAAATGTAACACTTTAACATAATTTCAGATTTCTTTTCCAAGTTCGAAAACCTTTTGATCTAGGTTCAGTGGTTCCCAGCCTGTGGTCTGTGGACCAACAGTAGTCTGCAAGAACTATAATATGGTTTTTAGCCTCACTGTTACTACACTATTGTAACAAAAGTGACTGATCTCTCAAAACCCTCTTATGGTGCAGAGGCTTATTAAATATGGTTTTCTGTAGGCAAGCAGATGGCAACTACTGGATGGAATATGTTCTCTTTCATAAACTAGAGCTGATGTTGTCTATCCAATGCAATTTTCTGAATCAGTACCCCAAATAACCAATCCAAATCTAAAGTTGACCAAAAAATGATTTGTATCCCTTTTGGTACTAATGTTGGAGAGTGGTCCCTGGTCAAAGCAATCCCTGGTTAAGTGGTCCCTGGACAAAAAAAGGTTGGGAACCACTGATCTAGCTTCACTTGCAAGTCCTAACAAGAATAGACTTCTGCTGGCACCAACAATTCCAAGTACTACAAAGAAACATTTACACCATCTTTTCACTTTGCCCTAGATGACAGAATTGCAAGTAGATTTTCCTACACAAATCCCAGTCATAAAGGGCTTGTGTTCTGTTTGTAGTTGTGTGCCTTCAACTCTTCAAAGATACAGTCCAAAAACTCAAAATCTTACATTACACTGCTTCTTCTTGTTCTTCTTTAGCCACAGGTAACATTGTTATATGTAACTTCCAAACATAATGCACCTCCAAATATGCATAGATCGGGGAATTCAACTGAGTTGCACATATATCAGAAATGAAGATCAGAATTTACGAACAAAAACAATTCAGTTACTTGTTTTTGCACAGCATGGGTCAAAAGAGTGTGAAGACCACCACCAAAGGATAAACAGAATCCAAGGAGAAAAAACTGCAAATAAATTGAACAAAATCCAAACAAAATGCTTAGGGCCATTATTGCAATAAATCAAAAACGAGAAAAACTGGCAGGCCTGGTTAGGGATGAAGCCTAAAACAGCCAGAATGTGCCAGAAGGCAAGATGTTGTCTCATCTGGTTAGATCTCAAGTACTACTCTGTGCACTCCTTACAGAATTGCTTGCCTCTACCAAAGGACAGTGTCGAAGCAACAGCCCTAAACCATTTGTATTTGGAAAGTCAGTCTTATCGAACAAAAACAGCCCTTATTTGTAAGCAGACATATACTACTGGCTTGAAAACGAGAAGCCTTTCCTTGTAAGATTTTCTATCAGGGAAGGTAAAAAATGGGACTGATAATATCCCACATTTGCAGGAATAATGTGCCAAGCGGAACTGAATGCAGACAGTTAAGCAACTGAGACATAACTTCGAGCAATTCAGCAGCAGCTTCAGGATGTGCGATGAGGAACTGTGTTCTCTCTCCGTAGCAAAAAGTGCGTATTTTAAGTGTGAAAGAAAGGGGATTTTTAAAAGGGTATCCAAGGAGACAGTTAGTATAGAGAGTGCTTCAGGGTCCAGCTGACTTAGAAATGCAGGCCACATGTGACAAGACCACAAAAGCCACCATTTGTTAGAAAACCTCAAATTAATTTGTTCTTTAAAATTGTAATTAAAACATCAAGAGCGAGTTAACATGGTGCCCGTAGGGCCCAGCAAGTAACCTCTTGCTCTTTGCCTCCAACCCACAGGGAAGTCTTTAGTCACACTCCATTTACGCTGCAGGGCACAAACTGGATAGCCGTATAAATGATTAAGCAAACCTATAGCACAGTAAGGCCGGGCACGTTATGACATAATGACAGAACTTTTTTTAAAAAAATCTAAAGATGACAAATAAAAAAATTGTGAAACTATGGGCTCACCTAGAATGGCTGACTTTCTCCTGTCCTACAGAAAAGCATGTCCTGTAAGCATGCCCAGGCAATGTGTACTTTCACTTCATCCTTTGGGAAGATATTAATCAGATTTCCTTCCAGCTTCATATGACAAATAATAACTGGGACTTGACACAAAGGTTGTTGCCGATGTGCACCCTCAGGTTGTTTCTGACTTGTGAAAAACCTAAGATCGCCTTCTCATTGCTGGAATTCAACCCTACGTGGCCCAAGTCTTAATGTCCTCAGTGAGGAGCAGTTAGTTAGTTAGTTTAGAATAGACTAAGGGTTTCCCTTTCCCCCATGTCTCCTGAATGACAGTTGGGATGTATCTTTTTCTTTTCTTCTCTCTTTCTGCTCTCAAACGGATACTTTTCTACTGCAAGCCTTTTTTGAATCTGACTTCTGCCTTCTTACATTTTTAATATGGAGAGTATGTGCTGTGTGCTTTGAGATCTCTCTCTGCTCGTGTATCAGGAGAGATGTAGTTCTTGGTGTATTTTTCCTCTCTTGAAACCTTAGAAGAGATGGGTCTTAAAGTTGCTCAGACCCAGTTCCTGATTGTTAAGAAATGCAGTTATTTCTTATTATTTTAAATAAACCTTTTGTGATTTTTGAAAATTGGACTCTGCATGCTTGCCTCCTAAGCTCTAAATTCTTTACAGACACATCACACGGCACTTCACGCTCTGCTTGCCAGTGAGCTGATCTCAACTTTTTCTATGCTGTTTGTTTTCGGATGCTCTGCTATATTTTAGGGTAGTTTTCCATAACACTCTTTGATTCCCCCCCCCCCCAGAAAGATTGGTTCATAGAGGTTTTCTTTATTGCCTTAATTTAGGTTGAGAGAGTGTAGTTTGCCCACACTGACCAAGTAGGGAACATAACCCTGGGGTGCATCTACAATGTAGAATTAATGCAGTTTGACACCATTTTAACTGTCATGGTTCAATGCTATGGAATCATAAAATATTTTAGTAAGGGACCAACCAGCGTTCTTTGGCAGAAAAGGCCAAAGACCTTATAAAAATACAACTCCTATGATTTCACAGCACTGTTCCATGACAATTCTAGTTGATTAATTCTACAGCGAAGATGCACCTCTGGTGTGCTCGAATCAAGTGTTCAAACCACTACAATATACTGTCCCTCCAAAAATTAACCACATGGAAGCACAGTGTGTTATTCAAAAAGACATCCTCCAACGTGTGGTCTCATCCCATCATATCGACATTTATATGCTAGTGAGAATCAAGGGCATTGTAAGGTTCATAAAAGATCCAAGGTCCTTGCTCATAGGACAGGTATATCAGACAAGCAAATTGGTATCTATATACACGAATGTTATGCTGGGGAAAATGGAAGGGAAAAGGAAAAGGAGCCAACCAAGGGCAAGATGGATGAATGGCATCCTTGAAGTGACTGGATTGGCCTTGAAGGAGCTGGGGGTGGTGACGGCCAACAGGGAGCTCTGGCGTGGGCTGGTCCATGAGGTCATGAAGAGTCGGAAACAACTGAACGAATGAACAACAACAACATACACAACTGTAGAAATAATAGAAGATTTAAATTTCAAGGAAGGCAAACCCAGCTTTTTTTTTCTTATCCAAGCAGTATCCTACAAGTAAATAGCATATTTATATCTCATCTCAGACCTTTCCAAATTAGCATTTCCTTTTTGGAATTAAATTGCAATAGTATGTGACAAAAATGTAAACCAGAGATTGGAGATTGGAGAAGGCAGGCATGTTCTTTCTTCCGTTTTACACCCTAAGGCTGCTTCTGCACTGCCCTATATCACAGGATCTGATCCCAGATTATATGCTTTGAACTGGATTATATGTGTCTACACCGCCAGATAATTTTTGGATAAGAAGATAATCTGGGATCAGATCCTAGCATATAGAGCTGTATAGATCCAGCCTATGAGTGACTGCTTTTGTACCAAATGCAAAAGCAAACCAACAATAAACCACCTGTGATTTAAATGTTCACTTTGATCCCACTCCAAAATGAATCAGTTCACCGCTATTTATTTCTCTCATCCACTATTCATTTTTGCTTCGAAACAAGAAGAAAATGTGGGGAAAAGCTTCAGGGGTGGGATGAGGGCACTGTCCCTCAATACGAATGCATTTGCTCTGACGATTCCTATTTTTCTAGCATTGCAGAAGGAAAACACTGACAATCACTCATGCCTAGAAATCTTATATTTGCTGTGTTTGCATTCCCTCGGTAGCTGTGTCAGCTTCTTTAGTTTGGATGCCTAAACTGTATTTCCAAAAGCTCAATGGAAGTGTTCAGTTATATCAAAATGACAGAAATGTAAGGACTGGAGGAAAATGTAATTGGAAGGAGATTCTGTTTCTGGGAGACTGCTCATATCCCCCCCTCCCACACACACACACACACACAACAACAACAACAACAACAACAACAACAGGCTGATTTTGGAGTGTGGTGGGGCTGAAGGAACAAGAAAGAAGAGTTAAATTGAAGCTTGGATCAAAGGGAATGAAGGATGGAGGAAAGGAGGAGGGCTCCGAGTTGGGCTCTGTAAAGAGAAAGGGGAACAAGTGGTGTCAGAATAGCAGTGATGGAAGACTTGTTCTACTATTTTTTGAAATGGTGAGTGTGGCCTGGTTATTTGCTCCCAAATCTTGAGATGCACAAAAAAGGATCTAGTTAGTCTAATGAACCACAATACAGGACTGGGAGATTCACAAAAATCAGGAGGAGTCTTCATACCATACATTAAGCTAATATTCGCTTGAGGGTATTAGAAAAAAGGTGACATAATGTTGATGTTTTAAAGATAAGAAACACCCTCCCCCCCACCCCTTTCCTTTCTAACTTGCTTACTTGCTTGCTTTCTTCATTTCTCCCTCCCTATAGCTTCTCTCGTTTCCGTCTGAACCCTCTCACCACATTTCTTTCTCAACCTTTTCTCAATGCACTTCCCTCTTGGAGGATTATTATCTGTGCCCCCCTCGATGGATTGTCATCTTGTCGTGGTGAGGGGGCTTTCGTGTTCCACCAGAGTCATGCACTCTTGGGGTGGGGGGTCCAGGCTGAGCACAATCTGAAAACCTCAGTGGTGGATCAGGCAGAAGGTAACATGGTACATGTTACAACAGCTGTGAAGGCAGAAGAAGGATGCAACAGAGAAGCCACAGTTGTCGTGTTAACCATGCCACTGGTTGGGACCCTCACTCTGTGAAAACTGTGTGTTGATCGGCAATGCACCAACCTCCACAAATTAAAAATACTCATGCACATACATGTTCCAATAACTTGGAAGGTCGTCATACTCAGACAACAAAGGATCACCTAAGTATTATCTCTGCAATTACAACGTATCCCATGATGTAATCTTGGGAAGTGGGGACACCTATATCGGTATCAAAGGAATAGACCGTTTCTCCTACAACAGTGGTTCTCAACCCATGGGTCCCCAGATGTTTTGGCCTTCAACTCCAAGAAATCCTAACAGCTGGTAAACTGGCTGGGATTTATGGAAGTTGTAGGCCAAAACACTTGGGGACCCACAGGTTGAGAACCACTGTCCTACAACAAAACTAACATCTCTAAACCTGCAGCAACATCCCTGGAAATCCCACTTGTGTGTGTTTTGGGGGGATGAAAGTGACCAAAGTTTGGGCTGGACCAATGAGGGATTGGGGTAGGCCATCCTCTCTCCTGCTGTCACACATTCAGCATCTTTGTGAAGTAGTGGCTTTATTGTGTCCATTGTATAGCTGGGTATATTTTTATAGTATAATATGTTTAACACAAGAATCTGTAGTGTTTCTAAGCACTGGGATATGGCTACAGAGACCAGAGTTCAAATCTTTGCTCAGCCATGGAAACACACTGGGTGACCCTGGGCAACAAGCAAAAGATTTCTGTGATAATTTTAAATACAGTTTGGAAGAAGAGGAATTGGAAGGAGCTAGTGGTGGGATAGACCAAGAAGAGAAACAGGATGACTCATCTCAAGACTAGAGTAGCGGAAGGAAGGAAAGAGAACAATCTGCTTTCAGAGAGGAAGGAGCAAGACAAAGAAGAGAGAGAGTAGAAAAAAAAACAAGGAAGAGGTATGTCTCTTCAAATATAAAGAAAATTGATGAAGTGGCCTTATATATTTTAGAATATTTGAAACTGGTAAAAATACTAGAAGGCAAAAAGATAGATATGTGGTGGTACAAACAGAAATTTCGAAATCAAAAGATTTTAGTGTTAGGACTTTATGGACCAGGACAAAATAAGAAAGACTTCTATGAATTATCATTGAAGGAATTAGCACCTTTACATTTACCTTTTCAAAGATGGATTATGTTGGGGGATTGGAATTCAGTTCTTTTCCCACATCAGTATTGCAAATCTACCAAGCAAATAAAAGCAGATCAAGGTATACTCCCTAAAGCTGCCTTTAGAGGATACAGTTCTCTAGGAGACATAGCTCGAAGGAAAGTACCCGTTGGGAGAGGGCTGAAAAGGCTGGAATAGGAATGATTACTATCTAAATTTTCTGCCATTTCTTTACTACCTCTTCTTAAATCTTTATCTTTTGTCTTCCTTCTGCTCTCCTCCATTTCTCTCTCTTTCCTTCCCTTGAAACATCTCCCCCACATGAGTACAGGAACTATTCACCTCTCAATCTTCAAACAATTACCCCATGATCGAAATCCTCAGCCGCAGTTAATATTTTATCTTGCATCTACTATTTGCCTACACATTCAGAAGCACTTTTTAAAATATGATCTGAATTCTTCCCTTCTTAGCACTCCTACCTCAAAATTCACTAGAGGGGAATGAATGAAGAGTGGCTTCCCAATGTTAAATTTAGATTGACACAAAGACACTGTATCATATGATGCTCATGCTTTAAAACTTTTTGAGATACAATGTGGGAAGGGTTTGGGTGGGTTTCTGCATCCTAGATATATCTGTTGAAACCAATGTGCTACTTTTGAGGTGTTATGTAACAGCATCTTAGATGTGAGAAGAAGAAAGAAGAAGAAACGCTCCCAATGTCGCTTCATAAAATGTTGGAACGTAAACCTACTCTGGCTGGAAAGGGAATCTATCTAGTCTCCTCTTTAAACTGTCCAGTTTGGCTATCTTTCACCATTGCACATCGGTGGATGATCACAGATTCTAAGGCTGGATATACACTGCCATAAAATCCAGTTTCAGATTCCAGATTATCTGCTGTGAACTGGATTATATGGCAGTGTAGATGAAAAATGCCACCTACCAACCATCTCCGCACAATTCATAATTTTATACCCTTCTATTAAATCTCGTCTGAACTGCTCTCCTCCCAAACTAAATACTCACTTAACTCGTAATACTGAGCACAGCTTTCTAGAGTTGTAGTAATTTCAAATGAGTCTTTAGAAATACTGAGTATGACTGAGTAACACAGATAGATTTAAGTGTCATGAAGGTAGGGAAATCATCCATTTCATTTCAAAATGGAGTATGACTGAGCTCTATGATAATCCTACTCTACCAAACATTTCCCTGCTTCAGTGTGATGAAGTCCCTAAAGATTCCTATAAAGAACTCTTCTCTAGGTTTTTGTAAGTCCTCCAATGTGATTCTGTGGTCACCTTCCAGCAAAAGATAACCACATAATTGTGCTGGAGGATCTAGATTACCTACAGATAACATTTATCTACACTGCCATATAAAATCCAGATTATCTGCTTGGAATTGGATTGTAGGGCAGTGTAGATCCAGCCTTAGTTTGTGTAAATCCTGCAGTGCAGTTCTATGGTCGCCTTCCAAGTTGACCATGAAGTTGTGCTGGAGGATGTACAGAGTCCTAGAGGTGTGTTCCCTAACACAAAAAGGAGTGTTTTTCTTAATGGTTTGTCTACTTTTGAGGGAGTCCTGTGCCCCTCATCCTGGGAAATATGGAGAGCTTGCTATACAATATAGGGACCCCAAAAAATGAGTAGGCAATGATATCAAGGTAATGAAAACACAGCGAATATAAGAGTTCTACATGAAAAACATTTTCAGTGTCTCACCCTCAGCAATGCTAGAAAGTGGGGAATCCAAGGAAATTATCAGAAGGGGATTCTTATGCGGAAGGGCAATGCCCTCATTATGTCTTTCCCGGAGCCATACCTCTGCTATAACATATCCTCATATTTCTCTCCCTGTACTTCTCTGCCAACCAGCTGATATATAATAAGCAAAGTTACTTAGAACATTAGTACAATTCAACTGTTTCATGTTTATATGCATTGAAAGCATTGCAAGAACGTATCTTTTTCTTTTCTGAGGAACCTAGCCAAATAATGTTCATCTCAAATGGAAATGCTACACATGATTTATTTTAACAGGCTCCTTTGATGCAATGTTGAGCTATGATCCAATTTTCCTTACATTTTCTACCGAAAGCTTTCTATGGAGCATTAAAAAAAGAGAAAAGAAATGGCACGTTTACTGCATGGAAAAATGCAATAAGTGACAGTTCTGAAAATTGAAAAGGCCGCATTTAATTTAAAAGAGGGGGTACTCATAATTTCTCCTCTCGCCCCCAGCAAAACTCATAAAGACTGACAACCTGCCTTTTGAAATCATCAAACAAATACATCCCATTACATTTTTGAAACAAATACACAGACCATACAGTCTTCTAAATCTGGGAAATAACTTCACCCTCTTCTATTTTTAATAATTGGATATGAGCATGCTGGCCAATTACACAAGGCACGCAAAGCCATAAACACAGCCACAATGTAAACTTGTTCTGCGCTGGGTTATGAAATAATACTTTGCATTTCGTTCTTTTTGGGTTGTTTATAAATATTACTTCAATGTTTCAATTAGTCATATTTGAAGTGGTTTCACTGTGAATATGTTTATGACAGTGTTTAGTATGGGGGGAAATAATCAAGAGACATTAAGCAGGGTTGCCGAAGGGCCATTAAAGATGGTTTCGATATCCAAAGAAAAACTTTTCTAACACTGAAATAAAGTTAGATAGATAGATGATAGATAGATAGATAGATAGATAGATAGATAGATAGATAGATAGATATAATGTCCTCCCAACCTTTTTGTAAGCCGCCCTGAGTCCCCCCTAAGGGGTTGAGAAGGGCGGGGTAGAAGCACTCCAAATAAATAAAATATGCTTGCGAGACGTGAACTATCGAGAGACATCACATGCAACTCCTAGAAAGATTCCACCAGCGTTGCCTCTGAATAATCCTGCAAATCTCTTGGGAAGACAAGCAGACAAATGTCAGCGTGCTGGAAGAAGCAAAGACCACCAGCACTGAAGCGATGGTCCTTTTCCATCAACTCTGCTGGACCGGCCACGTTGTCCGGTTGTCTGACCACCATCTCCCAAAGCAGTTGCTCTACTCCGAACTCAAGAATGGAAAACAGAATGTTTGTGGGCAGGAAAAGAGATTTAAAGATGGGCTCAAAGCCAAACTTGAAAACTGTGGCATAGACACCGAGAACTGGGAAGCCCTGGCCCTTGAGCGCTCCAGCTGGAGGTCAGCTGTGACCAGCAGTGCTATGGAGTTTGAAGAAGCACAAATGGAGGGCAAAAGAGGAAGGTGCGTCAAGCCAAACCTGACCGGGACTGCCTTCCACTTGGAAACCAATGCCCTCACTGCAGGAGAACATGCAGATCAATAATAGGGCTCCACAGTCACCTACGTACCCACCACCAGCACACACAATCTTTGAAGGCAGTCCTACTCTGACAACAAGGGATCACATAAGTAATTAAGTAAGATAGAGATAAGCAGATATCTTCCCTTCTCCCCCCTCCCCCCTATATATATATATACACAGTAGAATCTCGCTTATCCAACCTTCGCTCATCCAACATTCTGTATTATCAAATGCACTCTGCCTCCCACCTGGATCCACAGCTGTTTCAATACATTGCGATGTTTTGCTAATTATGTAGTAAATACAGTAATTACTACATAACGTTATTCTGTATTGAACTGCTTTTTCTGTCAATTTGTTGTAAAACATGAAGTTTTGGTGATTAATTTGTAAAATCATAATGTAATTTAACATTTAACAGGCTTTTCCTTTATCTCTTCTTATTGTCCAACATTTTCACTTATCCAACGTTCTGCCAGCCCATTAATGCTGGATAAGTGAGACTCTACTGTATCTAAAACCAACAGTGTCTACACAGACACACACACACACATATATTGACAGGGATGACTCCAGGCAAATCTCTCTGGAAAGGCTGTTCCATAACTATGGCCCCATTATAGGAAAAGACCTGACATTTTCATTCAAACAGCCTATGGGCATTAAAACTCATTCTCTACTGAAGTGATCTGCCGGGTGCTGCTGTTTCTTTCCTCCTAATATGGTTTTGTGGAATGCCTTTTTTTTTACTCTGATTTTCATCTCTTATGAGTAATTGTATTATTTTATTTGTATTATTTTTCTACAGATATAGTATTATTAGCTAACTTGAATACTTTTCTGATTGGAGAGATAAGATGCAAATGTTATAATAAAATACCTCCTGTTGCCACCTTTATTTCACCCCTCTCCCTCTTAGATTTTGGACAGTAAATACCCAAGGATAGCAAATTATTATAGTTCAGTCTGTAGATCTTAGTAGGCTGTCAAACTGCTACTATTCAAAGTATTATACACACAAAAATATGGACAGGAAGAATATAATTACACTTTTAAAAATGCACAATTATACATTTTACTAGAACACCCCCAAGCCAGAAAGTGTTAGTGATTGTTAAGTCTGATTGAAATTAAGGAAATATAAATAAGTCGTGTTTTGACATTTGCAGATTTGATTATTCACAGATTTGTTTTAAAATCTCCACTCTTGGAACCTCTAGAACATTCAATGTAACTCTAACTTCCTCTACTAGAGGACATATGGATGGTTAGAGAGAACACCTCTCTATGGATATCTAGTTCCTTCAATGTAATTCAAGGTTCAGCTTCCAGTGGAAATTGACTGAAGAGTTGTGTTGGAAAATCAAGTAAATTCCTAGAGATTATACCTTTGTCAGAATCTCTACACCAGTGGTTCTCAACCTGTGGGTCCCCAGGTGTTTTGGCCTACAACTCCCAGAAATCCCAGTCAGTTTGACAGCTGTTAGGATTTCCAGGAGTTGAAGGCCAAAACATCTGGAGACCCATAGGTTGACAACCACTGCTGTAGATCCTTCAATGCAATTCTGTTATTCTGGGTTCAGAAGTAAGCTAATTTAATGGCATTTGGTCATATCTGTGGTTCCAGATAACCACTGTCTGAATGGTAACGTATCCCCTGAGGATAGCTTATCCGTCCAAACGTATCTCCCTCTACGCCCCACCTTGAAGTTTAAGATCTTCTGGGGAAGCCCCCCTCTCGGCCCCGCCTTTGATGCAAACACGCTTGGCGGGATGAAGGACAGGGCCTTCTCAGTGGTAGCCTCCCACCAGTGGAACTCGCTCCCCAGTGAAATCAGGTCAACAACATCCCTCCTTGCCTTCAGGAGGAAATTGAAAACGTGATTATGGGACCAGGCCTTTGGGTAGCTGGTAGATAATTGACAATGGTAATAATAATGTTATGGAAAATGGACTATGGACAGGCTTCCAATTGCGTTGTGCTCACGGAATTTGTTTCTACATAAGGATAGACAGCCAGTATTATTGCACTTTTCATTAATGTACTTTTTATTTTAAAACTAATTTTAAAATTAATTTACTGTTTTCTTATATGTAATTACTGTATGTATTGTTTATATGTAATGGCATTGAATTGTGCCGGATGTAAGCTGCCCTGAGTTTGCCCCCCCAGGAGGGTTACAAAGGGTGGGGTACAAATGTTTGAAATTAATTAGTTAGTTAGTTAGTTAGTTAGTTAATTGAAACCTATTACTTATGGAAATCTTATTATATTTTTGGAAACTTGAATGTACTAATTACTGCACCCATCAAAAGCTATGCATGTACCATCCTGACACCCATGATTCAAGTCCAGAGAAAACAGAGGGCAGTCTTGCTAATCTAGCGAAAGTGGGGGAAAGATGGGTAAGGACATGGGATGGCTGACTATCCCTAAAGACGGGAGGGACCAGGGTGAGATCGTTCCCTCCACTTTCCCTGCTCCATCTGATGAAATCCTACGACATGTCTGCAAAGAGATAGAGTTTATGTTTTCCTATTTGACTGCTATCTCAAAAAGTATAAGTTTAAGAGTGGCGGTTCCAACCCTGAAGTCCCAAAGCTCCTAGGAAGATAAAAAAAATAGTTGGAATGACAAAGCATCTTACTTCAGCTCAAGGGCTCTCTCTCTCTCTCTCTCTCTCTCTCTCTCTATATATATATATATATGAGTATATTCTCTCTGTCCCATCCCCCACCCCCTTACACACAAGGGACTCTCAGACATACAAAATGAATTTCTGTGCCTGGCAAGCATCTAGACACAACAGAAATGAAAGTCAATCCTCTGATTTTTTCCAAAAAAAATAAAAAGGCGTTTCTGCAATCTAACACAGCCAGAAAGCCAACAAACAAACAAGATAACACTTATTTCAGTATAAAGGCAGGATCTGTAGCAAGTGATGAAAAGGCAAAACATCATGCAGTTCCAATTTAATGTTTTCAAAATATAGGCAGTTAACAGCAGCCTGAACAAATTCAGAAAGGTAGCTACCAAATGTACCCCCAAGCCACAATTTCCCTTCTGTTTCATCATAAACTGCTTGCAAAAATTTCCAGATTTCAATAATGACTTCATCTTGCAGTGTAAAGGAGTAGTACAAACGGAGCATGACGATACAAAAACCTCACAGGTATATGCCACCAGTTCCATGTTTTAATAGTTGATGTCTGAAGTTTGTATTCTCCATTGCATAAATTACTTGTGGGCAGGCATGTAGCCGGGGGGGGGGGGGGGGGCTTGGGGGGCTTCAGCCCCCCCCCCCCGAAATTCTCATGGTGGTCTGCAAAAATGCCTTACTGGTACATTATTTAAACTGTTATGTTTATTCATATCATGATCTGATCACCATACTCAAATTAGAGCTCACCCCATCTCGGGGATGCGAACCACTGACGTTCAGGTCAACAATTCAGCTGGCACAAGGGTTTAACCCATTGCTCAACTGCAGCTCCTATACCAAAATGTGGTAAGAATCCCTGACAAAATGGGGGGGGGGGGGTGGTAGTTCTCGTATCAGATAACTGAAGAAGTGTTGATTTAAGATCATATTTGTTTTCCTAAGTTATTTGGTTGCCTGAAGCACGGCGGAAAATGGCATGACACAGACCTTTGCAGACACAGGATATGCAAAATTATGTCAAGCCATTTGGTAGAAAAAAAAATACTAGGGAGGGAAAATCCAATCTGAATAAAACATCATTGCTTTTCGATGAAATCCAAATATGTGTGCTACCTGAGACAGCTTCTTCGCCTGTCGAATGAGACAGCTAGCCTTGCTTTTGTCAGGAAAGCATATTGTGTGAGAAAACTGGTTTAAATCTCAGAATTTCGAGCATACTTGAAGGCAGATACTTTATTGCATCTGAAAATGACATTAAAAAGATGTCGGAATGATAAGCTATAAAGATCCATTACTTGCAACACATCAAACCAAATGCATTAAAATCAACTACAGTAGGGTCTCGCTTATCCAACATAAACGGGTCGCCAGAACGTTGGAGAAGCGAAAATGTTGGATAACAAGGAGGGATTAAGGAAAAGCCTATTAAATGTCAAATTTTGTTAGGATTTTACAAATTAAGCACCAAAACATCATGTTTTACAACATATCGACAGAAAAAGCAGTTCAATACAGGGTAATGTTATGTAGTAATTACTATATTTACGAATTTAGCACCAAAACATTGCAATGTATCGAAACAGCTGTGGATTCGGACGGGAGGCATACTGCATTGGATAATACAGAACGCTGGATGAGCGAAGGTTGGATAAGCTGTTCATTTTTTGGCAGCTCCCCCATACATGTAATTATTATAATTTACATATGGGTATCTTATAAGGGGTTGGTTTAACTACTGATTTGCTAGTAAACCTCAATCATTGTGTTGCATAATCGTGTCTAAAATGTGTGTCACCAATATGAAATGTTTGGAAAGCTTGCTTTAGTGCAATGGTTCCCAACTTGTGATCTGTGGATTACCAGTGACCCGCAAGAAGGAAAGTATGGTCCGTGGCCTCCCCAATATACACTGTTGTCTCAAAACCACACAGCAACGAGAGTGACTGGTCTCGTGAAACCCTCTTATAGGTTCAGGCAATAGTTTCCAATATATCCCTCATCTTCTGAGGATGCCTGCCAAAGATGTGGGTGAAACATCGGGAGAGAATGCTTCTAGAACATGGCCATACAGCCCGGAAAACTCAGAGCAACCCAATGGGAAATATGTTTCACTGCCTAAGATTCTGGTGGGCCCAAACGACCTGGGTCTTTTTTACATTACCCAATTACAGAGCTATAATTACACCTTAATTGCATTCTATAGAATCCTGGGACTAACAGTTTTGGGAGGGAATTGACAGTCAGCCCTCTGTATCCACATATTTTGCACTCATGGATCAAAAAGCATACCTTGATTTTTCCATGTTGCTAAAGGAGCATGTTACTACGCCACTGTACATAATGGGAATTGAGTGTCCACAGATGTTAGGATCCACAGGGTGGTGGAACCAAATACTTGTGGGTACCAAGGGCCCAAATGTACTATCCCATGTTAGTTACATTGCAATCATAATGATATAATTATGCAGAGTGAAAGGTCCATTAGTAAGGTAGAGGTAAAGGTTTCCGCTCGACATTAAATCTAGCTGTGACTGACTCTGGGGAGTGGTGCTCATCTCCATTTCTAAGCCATAGAGCCAGCATTATCTGTAGACGCCTCCAAAGTCATGTGGCCAGCATGACTGCACGGAGTGATATTACCTTCCCACACAAGCAGTACCTAATGTACTCACTGTTGCATGTTTTCAAACTGATAGGTTGGCAGAAGCTGGGGCTAACAGTGAGAGCTCACCCTGCTCCCTGGATTTGAACCGCTGACCCCTTGCACAGCAAGTTCAGCAGCTCAGCAGTTTAACCCACTGGGGACTCCGGTACGATGGTCAAAAGCTATTGCCAGAGATAGGTGCCACCCATGTAGGAGGATTTAGGTATTCCATGAGCATATTTCTCTCTGTGTCTTTTGGGTAAAATAGGACTTTGCAGTTAATCCGCTCTTCCCTTCCCTCAAAAGTGCATTCCCTTTTGAGAAGATAAAACACATTACACTGAGTACCAAAAAACGGAAGAGCAACAAATGACAGAAAATATCATTCTGTACAGGCTATTTCTTCTTTGTATTTGATTGTTTCTGGGGAAAATTGTTGTTCTTGCTTGACTTCACTGCAAGGGATAAATCAATATCATGGTGCTACACTTGAGGAGCTCCTATAAAGCTATGGAAGCAATCAAACTTTCAATAACTCGAACAAATTGATAAATAAATCACAGAAATTTTTCAGAAGCAACAAAAATGATAATGTATGGGAGCAGGAGAATAAGATGAGGTTTCTCCACAACCATTTATAATTCTTCTTTCTCAAATTAATGTAAAGAACACCCCCAATTCATCTCAGAGGTTCTCCCAGTCCTACGTTCCCCAAAGGTCTTCTCTCAAAGCATATACAAGACTGGGTCTTACAGAGTTGCAGTTGGAAAATTGTCGAAGGCTTTCATGGCTGGAATCACTGGGTTGTTGTAGGTTTTTCGGGTTATATGGCCATGTTTTAGAAGCTCTTTCGTTTTTTGGTACCTCACAACCTCTGAGGATGCTTGCCATAGATGCAGGTGAAACGTCAGGAGAGAATGCTTCTAAAATATGGCCATATAGCCCGAAAAACCTACAACAACCCAATTGGAAAATTGGTTGGAAATGGATGGAGCAATCTTGCACTGCTCAGATAAAGTTCTTAAATTGTATTCCCTTCCCCCCACCATATTCAGTGGGCTCCCACGCTGTCTCACAGAGGGTGGGAGGACATGAAAGGAAAGGTCTGTTACATAAATTTGCCTTCTACTCACACAACAGCAGGCACCACTCAATATATGTTGCTGTCAGGATTTGAAATGTCTGCACATATGTAATATTGGTTGGTGATATGCCTAATATAAATTTTAACTTTTAAAATGTCTGATTATGTTGATCAATGCCAAATAATTAATATTATAGGATGAAGAAACACAACCTACAAATTATCTACAGACCCACAAGAAAATCCAACAACTACTACATTCAGCAAAGAAAATCCAACAACTACTACATTCAGCAAAGAACAGGAATAGGAACCACCAAACGCAGCAGCACTGCCCAAAAACGAATCAAGGAATATGAAAGGCACTGCAGACTAACTCAACCAGAGAAGTCAGCCATAGCAGAGCACCTGATGAACCAACCTGGATACATAATACTATTTGAGAACTCAGAAATGCGGGACCATTCTAACAACCACCATGCCAGACTACACAGAGAAGCCATTGAAATCCACAAGCATGTGGACAATTTCAATAGAAAGGAAGAAACCATGAAAATAGACAAAATCTGGCTAAAAGTATTTAAAAAACTATAAAATCAGGACAGTAAACAAAGAACAACACTCAAAACCAGGGGAATTCCAGACAGGAATAAATCAGGGCCAGTTAACACCTTCCAACAAAGGATTCCCCCAGGCAGGAACGAGCTAGGCTTTGAAGCTGCACAGCTAATCAAGGTGGCCAATTGCAACATTCATACCTGCCTCCAACAGACAAAAGTTCTTTCTCCCACCCTGGACACTCCACAGATATATAAACCCCACTTGCTTAGTTTCCAACAGACCTCACAACCTCTGAGGATGCCTGCCACAGATGTGGGCAAAACATCAGGAGAGAATGCTTCTAGAACATGGCCATACAGCCTGGAAAACTCACAGAAACAAAATATTGTTATAACTGATAATGGCTAGGTTCTTGGGAATTCACCACAGTAGTCACTTCATCTACAGATGTGTTGGGACTACATTACATCCAGCAGCATGGTAAACATGGTAAACAAGGCTAGAAATTATGGCATTTGCAATCCAAAACTGTAGGGCAACTGGTTTGAGGGACCCCCCCCCCTCTCTCTCTCACACACACACTGCATACTGTTGGCCATAGTTGACACACAAAGAAAGCATTTTATGCATGTATGACAAACTCTGATTTCTTTACATGTACACTTCTAGTGTATCAGCATCATCTTTCATTTTCCACTGTGGGGCTCAAACCTGCTCCAGAAACTCACAAACAATCAAATCTGTGAAAGGTGAATCCAAAAAAGTCAAGGTTGGGCTTTATTTTCAGTTCCTTCTGCCTTTGCTAAACCAAACCGGGGCTGGGAATCACAACAGTTTGCCATATGTTCCTGGACTACGAATCCCATTAACACTAGCCATCATACCCAACAGTGAAGAATGCTGGGGAATGAAGTCCTATCATATCCAGAGGAGATGATGGTTTCCTTGTCCAAACTGATATGTACTCCACATAGAATTAACATTGAACCCACTGTATTGCAACATGAAAATGAACAACAGGTAGAGAAAGGATCTGCACTTCAAATGAGAACGTGAAAGCACTTGTGCAATTATTTTTATGCTAAGGCAATGCATTTATAGGATTCAGGATCCAGAGCATATCTACAGGGTGTTTTAGATGTCTTAATCCACTTTAACTGTCATATCTCTATCCTACAGCATCCTGGGATTTGAAGTTTCATCCCCACGGGATAGAATCTTTACAGGAACTCCAGAGTTGATGTTGCTGTCATTGTCATTTCTGACTTCTGACAACCCTAAGGTAAACCTATCACAGAGTTTTCTTGGCAATATTTGTTCATGGGGGGATTGCCTTTGCTTTCTTCTAAGGCCGAGAGAGTGTGACTTGTCCAAGGTTACCCAGTGGGTTTCCCTGGCTGAGCAGCTATTCGAACTCTGATCTCCAGAGTCGTAGTCCAACACTCAAATCATGACTAGCTTCCCAATATAGGATTACATCTGTGCAATGTGCAAAATGACTCTCAAATGTCTCACAATAGTCGTCAGGCAATACTTCTGACAGCCACTTCCATGAATAATTTGGGGAAAAAATCACTGTGAATATATTGATGAGGACAAGACTTCAGATTATCAGTTGACTCAGGCATTTCACATAGGACTATGATGCATCTTCTAGCCTTGGCTTAGTAGATGTGCAATTTAAGAAATGATGTTTTACCAAAGTCTGCGAACAGCATCATGTGAGTGGGATGCATCTGAATGTCAGGGTACTTGGCAAAAATTCTTACATGCATTTTGTTCTCCTCGAAATGCAGCAAGATTATTAAAGTCATACGTATAAATCCATTTGTACCTGGAAATTTCCCTTTGTGAAACAAACAGCAGCTTCATCAGGGGAGGAGGACATTTCAGATCAAGAAAACTGTTTTGAGAAGATTGACAAGCAGATAATGTCACGCCATTAGAGAACTGAGAAGGAGAAAGCATACTTAAACAGACCAAATGGATATAACAGAAGTTGATAACCACAGCTGAGAAGACTGGAAGTCAAATTCCCCTCCTTTTCTCCCCCCCCCCTTTTTTTCTTTTCTTTTCTTTCTTTTTCCCTTTTCTCTCTCTTTTTTTCCTCCTTGAACATCCTTTCCCCCTTTCTCTTTATCCCTAACCCTTGGCCCTTGTCTTTTTCAGCCCCATCATATTTTATGTCAAACTAATTTCTCAATAAAAAAAGTAAATCTTGTTTTGGGGGAATGACTTAATTTCTTCTCCCGATGTCACAGCCCTGACATAGGCTCCCTCCAAACATTGTTCAATCCTCTAATTATTAGATATCAAGAGTTTTAAGATATCAGAATTTGGAAAATCTACAATGTAGTGTTGGCTCAGAATGACTTAGGATGGCTCTCCGTTGGACTGAAGGGGGTCTAGTTTGTAGGCAAGAAATATTCTCATAAGGCTTATTATTAGGCTTCTGAATGAAACATATTGTCTAGATCCATTTCAGTGTGGCTATGGAACATCACCTTGGTGAATGGCCTGCACAGAAAACTAGACAGTGTGTCCCTGTTGGTTCTCCTGGACCTTTCAGAGGCTTTGATATCATTGACCATGGTATCCTCCTGGGCCATCTCCATGGGATGGACTGGGAGGCACTGTTTTACAGTGACTCTGTTCCCTCCTAGAGGGGAGAACCCAAAAGGTGGTGATGTTTGAGCCCCTCAGAACTCTGTTTTGTTCACCATACTGTTCAATATATACATGATAGCCATGTATAAATATGTGAGAGGAAGCCACAGGGAAGAGGGAGCAAGCTTGTTTTCTGCTTCCCTGGAGACTAGGACGCGGAACAATGGCTTCAAACTACAAGAAAGGGGATTCCATCTGAACATTAGGAAGAACTTCCTGACTGTGAGAGCCGTTCAGCAGTGGAACTCTCTGCCCCGGAGTGTGGTGGAGGCTCCTTCTTTGGAAGCTTTTAAACAGAGGCTGGATGGCCATCTGTCAGGGGTGATTTGAATGCAACATTCCTGCTTCTTGGCAGGGGGTTGAACTGGATGGCTCATGAGGTCTCTTCCAACTCTTTGATTCTATGATTCTATGAAACCGCTGGGAGAGGTCATCTGGAGTTTTGGAGTACGGTGCCACCTATATGCAGATGACACCCAACTCTATTACTCGTTTCCACCTAAAACCAAGGAAGCTGTTCTGATCCTAAACCAGTCTGTCATCAGCAATGGATGAGGATAAACATATTGAAACTTAATCCAGACGAGAAATGTTCCTCGTCAGTCAAAAGGCAGACCAGGGAATAAGCATCCAGCCTGGATGGGGTCACACTCCCCTTGAAGACATAGGTCCGCAGTTTGGTAGTCCTCCTGGGTTAGGGACTGAACCTGGAGGCCCAGGTATCTGTGGTGGCCAGGAGCCAGGAGAGCCTTTGCACAATTCAAACGTGTGTGCCAACGGCACTCATTCCCTGAAAAGCCAGATCTGACCATGGTAAAATTTTTGGTACACGCCTTAGTTACATCCTGCCTGGATTACTGTAATGCACTCTAAGTGGGGCTGCCTTTGAAGAGTGCTCGGAAACTTCAGCTGGTCCAGAGATGCAGCCAGATTGCTCACTGGACTACAGGGAGCAAACAACACCCCTGTTGCAGCAACT